>NC_053121.1:31971433-32133933 GCF_010015445.1 Perca fluviatilis | reverse complement strand
CACCTCAACGTGCTCTGCATCTAAACAGCAACTTTCAGTTCTGCTCTCACTGTGTTCATGTGGGCAGAGGTGGAAAAAGTACTAAAATATTGTACTCAAGTAAAAGTACCAATACTTTGATGAAATATTACTCAAGTAATAAGTAGTTCAAGTTTAAAATGTACTTTAAGTAAAAGTTACTTAGTTACATAAAAAAACAACTGTAAAACAGGGCGGGGGGGGGGGATCTCTCCCATGTAATGAAAATAGGACAAGGGGTCATAAATCCAAAACTATTTTGTTTGTAATTAAAGAAAAATATATACAAATGTATAAACATCTATACAAATGTATACACATGTAATAACAACATAACACATGTCACACATGACATTTAAAACCCTTAGAAAGGTATACTGTGTAATTTCAGTTCAGACCATCCCATAAAATATTTTCAAACAATCAATTGAAAGTGACAGTGTCATACATTGTTAGTTCTGAGGGCCATCCTTCTTTTCTTCACAAACATAAACAACAGTTATAATGCAAATCAAGGCCAAATCATGTCTTTTGACTCCACAAATGGGTTAGATCCTAATGTTCACAGCCCAGACTAGCAGCTAGCTTCTACACACCTAAGTAGCCCGTATGAGCTAATTAGATGTATGTGAATTAACTTAGCCAGTCTCCTACATACGTTGTCCAACGGCAAGGGGTGGGCAATTCATATTCCCAAGGGGCCACATGAGAAACAGGGACTGTTGTGGAGGGCCAGACCAATAGGCTAAACTCAATTCTTTATGTCAGGCAGCACGTTCTCAAACGTCTCTTTTTTCTCTGGGTATATTAGCGCAGCAGAGTCCACCAAACACTCTTTAATAAACTCCCCTTTACTTACTTACTTACTGTTTTTTGGGATTTTGTGAGATATCACAAATCTGGTCTTGACTGCTGCATCCCTGGATGCCTTGTTGCTTTTGCCATGTAGCAAAGCAAAGCAAAGCTTCAGATGTCCGTGCCCGCTCTGCATCAGTCAAGTTGTTGAATTTCTCTGCATGTTTAGTATTGTAGTGGCAATTCAAATTATAATCCTTTAACACAGCGATCTGTTCTCCGCAAACTAAGCACACAGCTTTACCTTTGACTTCAGTAAATAAATACTTAGAAGTCCATGTTTGGTTAAAAACTCGGCACTCTGTATCGACCTCTTTCTTTCCCATTAGCTATCATTTTTGAGGGATAACAGCTCATTCACGTCCGTGCTAACGTCTCCTGAGCTCAGTTCGCGGCTTGCCGACACATCCTTGGGTCTGACCTGACCCATGGATGTATACCAACCAGAGAAGAAGAAGCTGCACACGTTCGCACGTTCGTTTTGCAAATACAAAATGCACAACAATACTACTCAATACAGTAATGTGAGTAAATGTATTTCATTACTTTCCACCTCTGCATGCGGGGAAATCCTGATTTCTTTTGTCAAGAACTTGTCGGGCGCCCAGATAGCTCAGTTGGTAGAGCGGGCGCCCATATATAGAGGTTTACTCCTTGACGCAGCGGGACCCGGGTTCGACTCCGACCTGCAGCCCTTTGCTGTGTGTGATTCCCCCTCTCTCTCTCTCCCCTTTCATGTCTTCAGCTGTCCTGTCAAATAAAGGCCTAAAATGCCCACAAAATAATCTTTAAAAAAAAAGAACTTGTCAACATCTGCTAAGTGCTCATTGCTGTGGTGTTTTTGCACTTCACCTCCTAGAGGTCCCCTGTCAATCACACAGCACAGGGAGGTCTGCAGCACACTCGGTTAATGAAGCTTAATGAGTTTCTATAAGTTGTGCACTCAGTGACTCAGTTCCTTTCCTGTTTATTCCAAACAGGCTATACTGAAGGACACACATCAATGTGTGTGCATCTGAGGAACAGCAAACAGAAAAGCCTTTCTTTAATCTGTACATGCTCAACCGTTGGCAAAGGAGAGCAGTAAAAAAAACAACATTTATATTATATTCAATGAAAATATCAGGACATTTGCACAATGTAATTTTCAGTCAACAGGGAAGCTGCAGTACCGGTTGCTACGACCAGTGAAGATTTTTTTATACGTGGTTCCAAAAAAATATGCTGATTGCACAGGCGCAGAAATATGAAGTCCCCATTCTTATACCCACCAACGGAGCTGTGATCAGCTTGGTTGTCTCTCCAGCCGGGGAAAAACACTCATCAGTGAGTACGACACCAGATGTTTTTGAAAAATGTGTCTCACTTCACGAGACTAATTTGATCAACACAGGTGTGTGTGTGAGTGAGTGAGAGTGTGTGTGTGTGTGTGTGTGTGAGTGTGTGTGTGTGTGTGTGTGAATATTACTGAGAGGACACAGAGAAGAAAACACTGATTTATGTTTGAGTTTTTGTTATCTGGGCATAGATTTCTGATCGTATGGATTCAGCCTGCACCAGCCTATTTGATGAAGTCTTTTGATCCTTTGTTTCCTAATGTGTATGTTTTGTTGAACATACATTTTGATTCATTCCTAAATCCTGTAATATTACACTTACTTAAACTTACACTTTTATTCAACCCCATCCAACCAAGTAAGTGGACTTAGCTAACAAGGCAGCGAGTTGGGAAGTCTAAAAGATGTCCCACCGCGTTTATTTTTATAGAGCCATAATAATCTCTACAGAGGCAGCATTACCAAAGAGTTTGGAATACTGAAAAGCTAGCTGCAGGATCATTTCTTTAATGGATTCAGCTAAAGCTCCCATATAGACAAAATATGCATGTAGCCTATATATGTAAGACTATATAAAGTAGGATCATTATGACAGTAGATTAAAAAGACATAATGCACAATTTGCCATGGATTTAGAACTTTTCCAAAACTTGAAGCTTGCGTAAGACATGAGTAAATGTGTACACATGCTCACTGGCAATATCTTAAATAAAACATTTTGTTGACTAAATGAGTGTCTGTGTGGTCAAGATTTTTCTCACCTCTATAGCAAAAATCTTTTTGGAATTAAATCTCTTTATATTGAAATGTAAAAAATAAAAAATAAAAAGCTGTGAAAACAACTGAGAGGCTTCAGCTTTTCAGCAAGGCTACAAACAAGGCCTGGAACTGACTCAGTGCATGTGACAGGGTGCAATCAATCCTCCAGGTCTTTTCCTGTCAGGGCTTGATCATAAATTGAAAAAAAAAGAGAGAGAAGTGGAGTAGCATCACACCTTCCTTCAGGAGCAAGTTAAGCCCTTCTTCTCTTTCGAGACAACACTGTGATTACAGTATCAAATGTTGCTTCTGTTCAGGAAAGTGATGGCAGAGGTTAGTAAGGAGAGCCGGCAGCAATATTCTGGGCTGAGTGTGAGTTAAAGGTGTGTGTGAAACCAGATGTCACTCGGGGCAGATAGGAAGACAGGTGATTTTAACAAGCTTCTAGCTCTGAGCTGACAACAACCGTGTCCTCCTGCATGACCCCCCCCCAACCTCCTACTCCTTTCGACCCTGCCTCCCTCTTCTCTCAAACAAGTCTGAAATCCCAGGAATGTAATTAAAGCCAAAGCTTTAGGTAGTCGGACTGCCAAGTCTGAGGACTGAAACGTGCTCAATGCGCCCATTCGTGCATCACTTCGACAACAATGTGCGAGCCATCCGCAAAACGCTCGACTAATCAGCTCCCTCGTCGAGTTTTCATACGGAGAGAGATGTGTAAAAAAACAAAACTAAGTAATAAAATATAAAAATCATTCTCCCTTGTTCCCTGCCGCCAATACAGGGTCACCTGCAACACTGTCATGTGGCCAGGTTGCAAGCCATAGGGCATCGAGGTTGGTTAAAACTTTACACAGGATAACGGGCCACGGTTGCAACAAATACTAATAGCAATAAATACAATAAAAGTAATCAACACCAGGGGTGTAGCTAATTCTAAATTCTGGACCCTTATATATATATATATATATATATATATATATTATATAGTACAGGCCAAAAGTTTGGACACACCTTCTCATTCAATGCGTTTCCTTTTTATTTTCATGACTATCTACATAGTAGATTCTCACTGAAGGCATCAAAAACTATGAATGAACACATATAGAATTATGTACTTAATAAAAAGTGTGGTTGAAATAATTGAAAACATGTCTTATATATTTTAGAAGTAGCCACCCTTTGCTTTTTATTAATAAGGGAAAAAATTCCACTAATTAACCCTGACAAAGCACACCTGTGAAGTGAAAACCATTTCAGGTGACTACCTCATGAAGCTCATTGAGAGAACACCAAGGGTTTGCAGAGTTATCAAAAAAGCAAAGGGTGGCTACTTTGAAGAATCTAAAATATAAGACATGTTTTCAGTTATTTCACACTTTTTGTTAAGTACATAATTCCACATGTGTTCATTCATAGTTTTGATGCCTTCAGTGAGAATCTACAATGTAAATAGTCATGAAAATAAAGAAACACATTGAATGAGAAGGTGTGTCCAAACTTTTGGCCTGTACTATATATATATATATATATATATATATATATATATATATATATATATGGGCCCCATCCCATATCCACGGCAACAGAGAAGACTTGTACTTATTTATTACCTGCTACCATTGCACCAGCTATATTTATTGATCGACAGTTTTCTATTTATTGACCGGTATCTTTTAATCTGATTGTAAATTACTACTGACTGTTTGTAATGTATGCAGCATCATTGTGCAAAATGAATCCCCCAGGGACATTAAGTGTATCATATCGTATGGTAGGTGACAACAACAGAGGGAGAGACGGAGCTATTCAGCGTATGATATAAAAACTGAAACTGAACTCGCAGCCTCCAGTTTTAAAAAAGCATCTTGCTATTGATTTATAGCAAGATGCCCCCGCCCCTTTCACCCAGCTCGATCCCTGGCAGCGTGGGGCTTGATGCACGGCTGACCGATGCTAGTCGGCTGCGGCTCACCCAGTTGCCTACTGCATTAGCAGTTAGCATGCCAAGTCAAATATAATGGCTCAGTGCTCTGGAGAGGTCCAGCTACTCTCAGTGTCCACACCACTGAATCCTACCGGTTATATAAGTTTTTAACTTTGCCGGAGGATGTGTGGTACAGGAACTTGTCATAATACTGACTGAGAAAATGTTGCATACAGTATATATTTCTAATCTACAAATATATTATTGTATAATACTGCATGTTACATAATATCTGCTGCCTAAAGGCCTCATCTGTTCATTTTCATTAAAGTAACAGTTTGAGATCGTTGTTTGGTATCATGATTTGCATTAAAAGCATTAAGTTTGCACTCAAGACAGTTTGGGAGATAGTTTGATCAGAAATACTGTTTATTATGTTTGAAGTAACGGGAAAAAAGGTAAAACATATGATAATAACATCTTTCTGTAAGTGATATTTTCATCTTTATATTGTCATACTGTATATTTTATTTCAATAGACATGTCATTGTTATGGTTTTGGATACATTTCTAATATTTTTTGGTTGTAATGATTTATTTGCTTGCTGTTTGAGATTTATACAGCTGATTTCTACATATACCTGTGAATATCTATATATCTATATATACCTGTGAATATCTATATATCTATATATATATATATATATATATATATATATATATATATATATATATATACACACACACATGTGGATACATTTCTAATATTTTCTATGAATATACATATACCAAAGAGAATGTATCTTTGTTTATTTAACAAACAATCTGATAAAAAAAGTCATTAGTCCAAAAATCAGGGTGATAACGGGCTTTTAAAAACACTAATTGCAGTTTAAAGTTTTACTATTATTATTTTGTCAGAGAAACTCATAATCAGCAGCTGATCTGTCTGGGTTCTTTTCACTTTATTACCGGAAACATTTTCTGAGTAGTCAACATTTACTGGATGTACTGCAATTCCATTGACTGTAAACTGCGGTGACCAGTGTCTTCCTGCTGCAGGAAACACAAACACTTTTGAATCTGCTCCATTTAAAAGCCCTGGCTGTTCTTTCAGTAGAAATAGAAAGAAAAAACTTACACATTACGAGGTATCTCTGTAATGTGTAATATCTTTAAGCATAACAGTAACATATATGAGCATAAGAACAGCCAGTCAAGATGTGACCAATCAGCAGTCAGTGTGTTTGGACATTTACTTGTTTATTTACTTGGTGATTTGCTGCATTTGTCCCTTGGTGCTCTTTTCTTGTAAACACAGCATTATCTTTAGTACTGTGTTGCTCTGTTATCTGTATCCTGTTTTCTCTCAAACTTCCCCTCGGTGATCCCGGGAGTTTAAAGTTTCATCTCATCTCATCTGATCTATAGCATTGGTATGTAAAATATAATCTGTACACAGGTGAGACCTGGCTTTTTTTCCCCCCACCTATGAACGGTTATCAGCTTGACTGTGGCATTTCTTTGATTTTTTTCCGGGGGGTTTCAAGAACTCAATGGCAAGTGACTGCAAACCTCCATTCCACAGATGAGACAGTATACCAGAATCCCCGATGTCAAACACAACACCTGATAGCGGGGGGATTGGTTTCTTACTGCATACCTCCTCCAGGTGTACGCCTGCTTTAGGCTGCTTTTTGGAGTGGGGGCAGCCGAGTCAGGAATCAGGGAGAGAGCTTGTACTTTAGGATATGAGGAGGCCCTATAGATGACCTCAGACTGCCCTCGAGAGGATCATAATGTCAAGAGAAAAGACGGAAACAGCTCAACACCTCGCCGTCCTGATCAGACTTGATTTTAGAACTGATAAACAGTTTTCTGAGCTTGCTGAAAGAAATGTTTTATTGTGTGTGGTGTGTGTGTTAAGTGAAAGTGTTAAAGCTCTTGAAAACCTGGTATCAAAGCTTGAGTAATTCTCTATAAGATTAAAGGGATACATGGAAGGTCAACAGTATAAGCCACATAGAAGTGGAACACATCATCTGAAAGCTGGGAATCTGAAGATCAATCTGAAAGGGTTCAAAACAATTCAATTCAGGACTCCATCCCCCCCCCCCAACATCTGCTTTAAAACCAGGCAGTCATATGACATAACCAAGTCATCACAACTTCTTATGTACACGGCTTCTTTCACAAACATGTCACACAGAAAGCATGACTGAGACAACAATGAAATCTGTGTTTTTCAAAGCCTGCCAAGGCACGGTAGTGTCTGAATCTTTTTTAAATGGTTGTTTTCTGAGCCTGTCAGAAGACCAGCATGACATTTCTATCATGTCTGTGACCCTTGAAGTGTAAATATACAGCTGGGATTTACATTCAGGGGGAAAGATACTGTACATCTTGTGGGAATGTTATTTTTCTCTGTCGAATGGTGTATGGACTCTGAGTCACGTTGAAGGTCAAAGACAAACATGATTTCTCTGACAAGAACAAGACAGATAGAGAGAGAACCAGGCCCCCGTACAGAAAACACTCTTCATCACTTATACTCTGCAGTAAATAATATGCACAGGCTAAAACCATCCAAACTTAAAGTTGGTAAACGAGTTTATTTGGCCAAAAGGTGACGCATTCTTTTCAAAATTGAGCCCTTTCTCCTCACGGTTTCTTAGTTATTCGTGTCGCGTAGACGGTAGCAGATTCTCTGCTCAAGGCAATGTGAATCACGCGGCAGATGAATGCAGAGAGACAAATCTGTCACACAAAGGAGTGTTTGTACGATCAGTCCCAGTCTGCTGTGAGATCACGAGGGCGCTCTGTGACACAGTACAGACACGACACAGACATCATGGAAAAGCGCAGTAGCATCTCAATGCAATGTAGTTCCTTATTTAGGGTGCAGAACCAGACAAAAGGTAAAGATGTAGGCTTGTAAATGCAGTGTTGCCAGTTTGAATCCTTGGGTCGGGCGCCCTTTGCATTGGATTATTAAACCTGATGTTTAGTAAGATATGAAAACTATTTTTCTGCTTGAGCTGACAAGTAACAAGTCTGAAAAGTTGGTTGTCAATCCAACATCACCAAATCTGGTGAGAGAAAACTAGATGGCTTTGATTATTTAAACAATCAAACCACAAAAATGTTTTAAACTTTGAAAAGCTTAAACAACACAGAAAATATCTTTTTTTTAAAGGCGCCGGTCAGATTTTAAATTGAGGTGGACTTGGGGCAGACCACACGTGTATTGGTTTGTAGAGGACGGAGTTCATTCAAGAAATCTTTTGCATATCTCAGTGCAAAAGATGTAGATGGATCTTTTCCTGTTGCACTCATTATAAATCATTTAAAGGAAATGTAACTCACCTCTGCTCCAGAATACTTGTTGGTCTGAGTCACCAGGTCATTAAGACACACATTTTGGGCCACAGGCATGTTGCGGAACTGGAGAGAAAATATCTCTTGTCTGGTCGGAGCATCTGGAAGAGGCACATAGACGATTCGGTCAAGGCGACCTGGACGCATTAGAGCCTGTGGGATGGAAAAACACTGTAAGCCTCTGGTTTACCATCATATTTCACAAATTGTCACATGCAAGTCCATCGAGTTAAGGCTTTCACATTAAAACTGAGCATCAGTGAAATCTTCTTTGGCTTACAACGGAAATATAATCACACTATTCCAGCAAATCTTTTTTACATGATGCTTTGGCGTAACAAAAATACTGTCAGGATACTATGGCTCTGAACTTTGACCTCCTTACTGCTTGCGTGTTATGGTGGAGATCGACAGTAGGAACTGAAGCTTCCTCTACTCCTGCATTAATAGTACACCTCTTTAGACGGCACCATGAACCAAATGCCTAAAATGCAAACTGTGAAACTTCTAACAGTCAGCGTGGAGACAATGTTGACGTTATCTGATAAACCCTCCACTTCCTACAGATCACATCTCCGTGACCCCAAAACAGTCCTTGAGTACCCAAAGCCGCCACTGTCTCGCTTGTCAGACGTCATTAAGTGGCAGGCGCCTC
Source organism: Perca fluviatilis (assembly GCF_010015445.1). Taxonomy (NCBI): domain Eukaryota; kingdom Metazoa; phylum Chordata; class Actinopteri; order Perciformes; family Percidae; genus Perca; species Perca fluviatilis. The sequence continues at coordinate 32,125,004 of NC_053121.1, read as the reverse complement.
TCAAACACAGACAGTCAGACGGACAGACAAATATGCCGTGTCTCCATTCGCTTTCCTCAGCCAGGCCGTGACAAGCTGTGGTATGGTGTGGTTATTGTTTGGTTTGGGTAGTGTATCCATTTTGACCAGCCAGCTAGCTAAAGAACAGCAGGATTTGAAAATAGCGAACATGCATTTGACTCGCCGTGAATTAGCATTTAATTTCAGCGCTGGAATGAAGAATCAACAGAAAAAACAAACAACTGGAACTGACAGTTTCATTTTTGTTCTTCCCCCAAGACTCGGTGAGGCCTGGTTGTAAAGACAGTGGAGTCCCTGGCTTTGGGCCAGACAGGCCACAGCGGGGCTAAACCCCGGGCCGGCAAAGACGAGGCAGGAGACACACGCAGACGCAAGCCATGCAGGAGGTCACGTCAGGAGGGATCAGTGAAGGTTGGAGGGACTGGACCAGCAGCCTTTGAACTCTTGTTTGCATAGACATCACACTGCTATTCTTGCGTCTCTGCATGCACCATGTGTCTCCCAGGCCCGACAGCTTCCTCGTTTCTTTCATAAGCTTAGTTTCTGAACATTTATAGAATGTCCATGAGCAAAGCAGGACAATTTGCATTAGGTTGTAAATTATATTAAAAGGGTTTCATGAATCCAAGTACTGCTGAAATGATAACTTTGACAATTAGTACACATAATTAATAAATTCGTTATTTATCAAGCGAAAATGTTGCTTCTGAAATGTGAGGATTTACTGCTTTTTTTCCACTATCCTATACTTTTGTAAACCGAACCTCTTTGGATTTTAGACTGCTGGTCAGACAAAAAAAGTCATTAGGATGTCAACCTGGGCTCCGGGAAATTGTGAAGGGTAGTTGCTTAATTTATTAGTCTGAAAAGAACTGTGACAGTTGAAACAATAATGAAAAAGATAAACGAAAGATTGCTTTTTCAACTGCCGTTTCCAACGTCAAGAATAAACTTTGAACTTCAGCTTTAAAGCCAACGTGGACAAGAAGCCCTCGAAGGGCCTTAAAAAAATATGGAAATTTGAACATCCACAATGGACTTTGAGGGGTTATTCTTTTGTCACCTGCTATTTCCATAACCTTAGTGATAAAGACAAACATTGGGAGTTGCAGCCCTTTACTCAATATGACAGAAACCATTAAACGGTCTTTGCCATGTTAAATTTTAAGTCCATCTGCTTGCAAAGTGTGCCGGATGCGATTTTAAGAGTTTTGTTTTATGGTTTTCTTTATTTCCCCTCTGGATAACCAATTACCGTTTACTAAGGCGATGGACAGTTTTTCCGCCTTTTATCTGTTGCTTTTTGTGTTCCTGTGTATGTGTATGCAACATGAGCGGATGGAAACTAAAGACAAACATTAGTAGCTACCCTGAGGTAACCACAACAGAGCCATGGCTGACAAAGGAGCAATGGATCATGAGAGGAAATGTTGTGTTTTTCAGGTCTCTGGATTCTGGGTCTGGCTGTGGGTGACGAACCATCCACATAACGGAACGGATTGAGAGGAATAACGTCACTTTCATTTAAAGCGGGCAAAGGATGGCTGTTGGGGAGACCTGCTGGGAGATGGATGGATAGCAGGTTTGAGGGCTTTAAGGGCTTGAGACTTGGGGGACTTGATAAGATGCGTCTGGCAAAACAACTATAAAACAACACATGTGAGCGTTAGTTTGATGTCAAGGTTCTTCCCACAGATTAGTGTGTATTGTAGGTTTGTGTGTGTGTGTGTGTGCAGAAGGTGAGACACATGCAGTGTGGATTGCAGTCTTTGGTTGTGTGTCACAGCAGGTCGAGCCAGTCGCGTCAGTGCGTATTGCACTATGCAGAGGATGTGCCAGGGACACTTCCTGAGTTGCTCTCCCTGGAAGAATCTAGCGGCTGCATGCCAACACAAACCTGCTGACCCCCGGCTAAATAACTCAACACAGACAGACACGCCACTGCACAACAAACAAATGCAATGCAAATGCAATTCTGGTAAACACTCTTCGGCTTGGTCTTTTTCATTTCCGATCCATTTCTCCCAGTGCAAAGACGCCGTCTGCTACTTTATCAGCCGTTAATTCTCTCCACACACATAATGGAGAAGTGCCCGTGGCTTCCAGGCGCTCAGGCTCCAAGGGTTCCAAGGCGCTCCCAAAAAGCAGAGCCGACCCTCAGCTTTGAGACTGCTAAACTCATCTGACTGCCCTGGAGGGAAAGAAAGTTTTTTTTTTTTTTCTTTCCTCTCAGCAAGAGCAGGGGGCCCATCCATCACTTAACAAGATACACTTCCTGTTCTCAAGGGTCCAGGGGTGGGGGTAGGAGAAGAGGAGGAGGAGGAGGTAAGGGGGGGACCCCGAGAGACAAATACTTGGCTTGGCATGTCGGGCAAGCGTTGACGGGCTCTTTTCGTAACGGCATCATTGCACCTGAAGTCTTGGCTCGACTGGCAGAGGGCAAGAGAAGAAGGAGGGAGGGAAAGAGAAAAGAAAAGAGACGACAAAAACAGCCAGACCAAGAGACCCAGACGAGCCACTTGAAAGGACTAAAGGACCAAAACCCTACAAACAAACACAGATAAGTGGCATGGGAGACAGAAAACCACCATCAACAAAATGCAGTCGGATAAATTCTCTGTTTGTCTTACACGAGTCTGCGTGACGGATCGCATCCACCTTGTTGCACCACTGACACGTTATGCATCATTACACATGAGCCATTAGAAATTAGAAATGCCCCTAGGTAAGAAATACCAACTAGCTTTAAGTCAACATCGAAGCATTTATACACCACTAAATCTGGGCGAGTGTGCATTGTGGACTACCCTGCAATGCAAAATTAAGCCGAGCGCAATGGTGAGAAAGTTGTAAAAAACAAGTGGGGCCTACGCTGGATCAGTCAAGCTGATCAAAACACACAAAGAGAGAAAACAGAAAGAGAAGAGAGAGAGAGAAAAAAAAAAATCTCATCCGCTCTCTCTGCGGCAAGTTTCACTGCCGATAACAACAGTAATCATTCCAGGCATTGCAATCCTCCTCAAGAAGTGATTACCCCTTAATGACAGACGACTTCCTATCTGCGATGGCCGGTACCTCTCCCTAACCAGCGAGGAATGCTGGGAATCTTCTCCTTGGAGCATTTGTTGCTGAGCACATTCTTGGCCAGCTTCAATGTGACCTGCTCTGAGCTACGTCTACAAACTGTTTACAAACAGACGCCCCCGCAATTCAGGTGTCTTATTCTTAGCTGGAAGCTTAGACGCGGTGCGGCTAAATTAAGATCAGATCTGCCTTGTTGCTCACACTCCCTTTAGATGATATGAAAGGAAACACTGGGTCCATGACACTGAACATGATGAATAAGTTCTTCCCTGCACATCTGGTGAAGTCTCTCTTTTCTTCAAAAAATATTTTTGTTGGTGCCTTTTCCAACGTGCAGGATGATAGCAGGCCGTCTGGCTGAATAGGTGGCTTGTCTGAGGAGACGTGAGTTGACTATGTTCCCTGCCTGTGTTCCCTGCCTGAAGGCATTTGCTGTATGTGGTTTCCTAACCTGTCAGTCCACAATCCTCAGAGGCCTTGGTGAGTCATACTGACTCTGAGATGGGCCACCCCGGATTTATGCAGAACACACACACCAAACAAAAAATGCAGAGAGCACAATGGGAACCAAAAGCTCACAGAAAGGTCAGAGAGATCTACTTCTGGAGTTCAGATTTGGGAAAAGAAAGAATAAATGGCAGCAAATGTTGGTTATCATCAGGTTAAAAACAATCGTTTAGGTATTAAACTTATTCTGTCTACTTCAACAGCAGTCTACTGTGCTAATAAATCAGTGAAAGTGGCTGCTAAAATTAAAAAGGTTGCGCCTTTATGGATTTCCCATTCTCTTTAGGGAGAAGCTCAATTTCAAAGTCTTACGGTGTTGTCAGACTTGGTCCATACACTTCAATCCAGAGCCAGGTTTTGTTTCTTGCGTGGTTTGGGAGGGAATTTGTTTTCATAGATGAGAATCCTTCCAGACCTTGCATCGATTGTGCAACATGCATCCATGGCAAGACTGTGCGGCATCTATGGCACTTCTGTGAAATGTGCCATTTACTTTTGTCCTGCTACCACACTAAAAGCAACATAATGCAGTCATTCCTGGGTGTGTGGCCTGTATTAAGACAGCAAAACATTCAAGACAAGTGTTTTATACCTTGATCTGTACGTACAACTTCACGGCATTAACATCAGCCACCCATGAACTGAAGTTAGCGCAATGATTAGTCTAATGAGTGCATTTTCTTTGCTGAAACATACTGTTTTACAGAATCTGGTACATGAAGCTATAGGCGTTTGGTGTAAACTCCAGGAGCTTTTTAGAGGCAAATCCTTTTACCACATATTGAGGTGAGTAATTTTGGTTCCATCAATTAATCCCACATGTATTGATTTGTAGCTAAAGCAGATGTATACTATCTTCTGAAGAGTTCTGCACACATCTTTCTAAAAAGGATGACATAACTTTGTACGAGGCCTCACTGTATTCAGAGGGACACTGGACCTGCTTTATGTCAGTCCTGATTTTGATGTGGGAGTGGATCAGAGGAGGAACAGAGTGAGGAGAAAGAGAGAGTAAATCAGAGAGAGAGAGGGGAGGGGACAGCAGAGAGGGATGAGAATGACAGGGGGAGAGAGAGAGAGAGAGAGAGAGAGAGAGAGAAGAGAGAAGCAGAGTTGGCAACCAGTCAAAAACATGAGAGGCTTTCACTCTGGATTTTGCCCTTGAGTCAAACTTGCATCCGGCAGGCGAGGCCACCGTGTCCAAGAACCAAATAACTCTGGCGCTGTTAACCCCATACTGTCCCACTTACTCCGCACAGCCAGCAGGAAGTCAAGATTTGTAGTTTCAAAATGAGGTATAAACCATTTGAACAGGTGATATTTGTTCTTAGAAAACGAATACTATGGCATGGTAGAGCATTGCAAATTAGTTAATATTTTCCTACAAAATGCAGTGCACAAGAATTGCACAATGCCGGATTTCAAGTGAGTAAACGTATCTATAAACTGTGCTGGATGTTTGGGTGTAACATTTTCCTTTGTTTTATCTTCCAAAAAAATGTGGCTAATCGAGTGCTTTATTTAAAACCTGATCTGATCTTTTGACTGCTCGTACTTCTTGCCCTCGTCTTAGCGATGTCGCTGTGATCTCAGCAATTAACTTAGTGAGCACAGTGTTATTATGACTGATAGGAATGGTTCCGAAATTAAGATTTAATCTGTAATAAACTGGAATTTTTCTTTAACACATGCACAGTTTAGTGTTTGTTTTCGTCCTACAGCGTCATAAATTTATACATTTTCATTTTTAGCATGTGTGGCCCCAGCAGGAGTCACTCTAATCCTAGCAGAACCACAGAGGTGTGTGTGTGTGTGTGTGTGTGTGTGTGTGTGTGTGTGTGTGTGTGTGTGTCAGAGGGTGGGTGTTGCTGAGCATAAGGTCATTACAGAATTAGATGTCACACCTCTTTTACCTTTTATGGTGTGTATGTGTGCGTGTGTGTGTTGGAGGGTCACAATCATATGGAGACCAGGTGAAGAGGCTGAGATGAGGGGAGGGAGGGGGAGAAGAAGTAGCAGCAGCTGTGTTGCTCTCCTTTTGGGTCTGGGGTGGAGGGTGAAGTGGTGGTAGGGGGGAGGGGCGCTCACACCCCTACAGCTGCCCTGGGGGATGCAATAAAGTCCCTGAATCTGTCAAAACGACCCCAACTGGCTGGCCCTCACACCTCCACGAAAATAAAAATGGCCACTGCCAAAAAAGCAGCCTTATTTTGTTAGGAATAGGTGGACAGAGTGTGTGTATGTGTTGGAGTGGCGTCGCCCACCAGACAAAAAAAAGGTGAAGAAAAGCAGAGGAAATTAGACGGAGGCCATGTTGAAATGTCAACTCATTGGAGCCCAAAAGTAAAAAAAGCAGTAAAGTGGCTGCCATAAAATACATGTATGTTTGCTTTACAAAGAGGCGTTTCCTGTGAGCTGTCCGCAGTTCGCAGTTTAATTCTACGGGGCCTTGCGTTCGGTGTAAACTCGCCAGGTCTGGTTTCCATAATCTGCCCCAGAGCCTGTGGGCAACCTCCAAACTCCCCGGTCGAGTCGCTACCTCAGACAAATCGTCCTGTGACTGTCGTTTTTCCCAATAGTTACTCTGATTCTTTTTTAAATTGTTCCACCCATTACTCTGAGCTTTCAGTGCCACTATCACCCCCATTACGGTCTCCCCCTCTACAGCACTTGTGTTTTTGTTTGTACATACAAGTGTTTATGTCAAAGGGTGTGAGTCGGGGATGAAGGAGTGTAAAAGGATCTCTGAATTTCATCTACCAGGCACAGTCCAACAACAAGTTAAGCTAATTGGTGGTGTGTGTGTGTGTGTGTGTGTGTGTGTGTGTGTGTGTGTGTGTGTGTGTGTGTGTGTGTGTGTGTGTGTGTGTGTGGGTGTGTGAGGACTTGGAGGAATGATCTTGGTGTCTTGGTGACACCAGTATCATCAGTGAATCTGATATTGAGAGAGTAGTCTATATCCTTGACGTTCAAATTCCGGGATTGCTCGGGTGCCGCAGGAATTTTAAACTGTGATCGATTTGTGAGGACTATGGTTAACTGCTCCTCAGATCTCTGCAGGGTAAATCCAGACAGCTAGCTAGACTATCTGTCCAATCTGAGTTTTCTCTCACACGACTAAAACAACTTTTGAACGTACACGTTCCACCAAAACAAGTTCCTTCTAGGGCTGGGCGATATGGAAAAAAAAAATATCCCTGATTAAAAAAAAAAATCTGATTTAAGATTTAAATCGATTTTTTTCTCCCTCTACTTAAAATCAATCTGCAGATGACAAAGAAAATGTTCAAAACAAGTTTTATTTGGTTTTGACTCATATACACACGCACACACATGGGGCATGTATACCATTATGATTATTCATGCCAATTTTGTGGAAATATAAATTGGTTTGAGTTTTTTTTTTTTTGGGGCTATATATTCAACAACAACAAAACGGATGCGTGAGATAAAGCTGTTTTCACATATACAGGTAATTCACTTCTCGTTCCTCGCTAAAAGTTCAAATCATTTTAACGTTATTGCGCAACCTTCCCCTATTTTCACCTGTTGCTGAGTAACGTACGTTAACATCCCATGGTCTCTTGAATGTAGCATACCTGTAGCAAGCTCCTTCGTAGCGATAAAAACAAACGTCGAAGCGGAGCTCCGTGCTACACAGCGGCGATTGCAAGTTGTTTAAGCCGCTACAGACCTCTGTTACAGCTCGGTTGTATCAGCGGCATTTAGTAGATGTGTTGAGCCGCAAAAGAGTTCCTTAACACCGCCTCTGGTGCCCCGCATGGTGCTCCTTCAGGTCAGCTGGTGGTTCAGTTATCCGAGAATAGGTGACTCTCAGCTGGGGACAGTGCACCGCGAGCGGCCGGTCATTTCGGCGGAGATTACAGATAAGTAGCTAAGTAATGAAACGACTGGTTCAGAAAATAATTAATGTTAGTCCCTGTCGCTGCCATGTTGTTTGTGTATCTCTATGGCAACCGCGCGGGGGGAGGGATGAGCCCGTTCGGAGCTACTGGAGCCCAGAGGGGAGCGTCGGCGGATGTAAAGGAGAAAATCGATTTTTAATTTAAACAAATCCACGTTAACTACACATTCGAGTTAATCGATAAAATCGATTTATCGCCCAGCCCTAGTTCCTTCCCTAGGCTATTTTGCAACGGCTCCGTGCGGAGCTCAGCGCTGCCCATAGCGATCGTGATTGGTTTAAAGAAATGCCAATAAACCAGAGCACGTTTTTCTCCCATCCTGGAATGTTGTGTAGACTAGCCAGACCCTCCTCCGCAGCGCCTTGGAGGAAGGTCTGGCAAAGCTAGACTATTGAGTGAATAACTTAAAATCAGGGCCGCGACTAAGGAATATTTTTTGCATCGATAAATCCACCAAATAATTTCTCAATCAATAACCAATTAAGTCTATAAAACATCGGAATACTGAAAAAAAAAAAAAAAACTAAAAAACTTTAAAAAAAAAGGCCCATCACAAGTTCAGGAAGCCAAAAGTGGCATCGTCAAATTCATTTTTTTTTTCGACAAACATTCCAAAACCGAAAGGTGTTTAGTTAATTTAGAAATAAGAAAAATCCTAATTTTGAGAGGCTGGAACATAATTATTTTCCTGACAGTCGAGTAATCGTTGCAGCTCTATTCCAAATAAAGTATGAATTCTGATAGAGAGGTTAGAAACAACAATTCTGAGGCACATAATCACTAATAACCACTATTTCAGGTAGAGAAATACTGAACTATGCAACAAATTATAACTTAAAATGCGCTTATGCATACCGTAGAATCCAGATTGGCATTTTACAAAAGCCTCCAATCCCCTTCCTACACACACCCACCCACACACAGAGCCCCCACTTCCTCCCAGAGACAGACTGCAGGTGCCAGGCCCACCTCGGGGTCCCTGCCGGGCTCTCGTTAGGCCTGGTGCCATTCAGGCGGCTCCTAACATGCAATCCTAAGTGCTTTGTGTTTCTCTGACAGCCCTTGTCGTCCTCTTCATGTAGTGGTGGAAAAAAAAAGAAAGAAAAGAGGAGGACTTCAGGGATTATTGCTTTGAAGAATTTGACAAAGCCACAAGGCTGAGATTCACCTTGCACCTCTGGCCATTTTAAAGGACTATACCAGTGTTCTTGCATATTTTGCAACAGATTACCTATTTATAACATTATTGTCGTCCATTTACCAAAGCTAACAGTATATTACTTTGAAAACAGCCATGGGCTTTTTTTCATTTCTATATCGCCTTAAAATCCACTTTAAACTCGCTTGAGATAAGACAATCCTCAATTATGTCTACAATTATTGCATCTCTTATGTTAACAGTGCAGACTTTTTGAATCAGATACACAGTTTCACTGTGATACATTACCTCAAGCAAGTCGTTGCAAGTCACTTGTATACTGTGGTGAAATAAATGGAAACCGAAGACTGCCTGGTCGGTAGAAACAATTCTTCATCGACCAATATCTTAGCGTGTTTACAGGGAATCACCTTTTTTTTGCTATTTAAGAAACAACTGTACTGCATAGTTGTGACAGTGCTGAAGGCTGGACAGCCAAATATAGTTTGATGTCTGTAAATAAACTTCTCTTCACTGAGTGCGACCCCCCTCAGCCATTATTAACGTGTTTCCTAATTAGGGCTATCAATCGATTGAAATATTTAATCGCAATTAATCGCATGATTGTCCATAGATAACTCGTGATTAATCTCGATTAATCGCAAATTGATCGCACATCTTATATCTATTCTAAACTTCAAAAGGGATACTTTTCAAGTTTTTAATGCCAAAGTGGTATTTGAGACTCAACGTATACGTGGTAACTCAATTCTCATCGACAGTACATGCAAATACCTTTAGTCTTGTCGAGAGAACCATCTCAAAGGGATTTTTGTTTATCCATTTATTCTCAAGGAGGATTGTTTCATGAGCTACTTTTTAATGATCATTGATTTAGTTAAAAATTACGTAATAACAGAACTTTTATTTGTGATTCATGATCGGGTTTAACCTTGGAAGCTGTACAGGGTGCGGCCCTGCCTCTTCAGAGCGTACACCACATCCATGGCGATCACCTTCTTCCTCTTGGCATGCTCGGTGTTAGGTGACGGCATCACGGATCACGTTCTCCAGAACAACTTCAGCACACCGCGGGTGTACTCGTAGATCAGACCGCGGATGGCGTGGCGAGCCAGACGGCGGGTTTATTGATCCCCTGGATGTTATGACAGAGCACTTAATGGTTTCTGCTAGCCATCTACAACGTTACTGCTGCATCGCTTCCTGATTTCCCAAACTATGGAGCGGCCCGAAGCCCAAATCACAGAACACGCGTTTGCTAAGCGCACATCCAAAAGATTTTTGGTGTTAAAAGGAATTTGCGTTAACTCGTTATTATCGCGTTCATTTTGACAACCTTACTAATTACATATTTTTTCCAAAGTATGATGAAAAAAAAAAGGCCAAAAATGGAAGATAAAAAAAATGAATTACTCAAGGAATGCAGCACCCCTCCCAAATATGAGAGTGTCTTGGTTCAGTGTTGCAAAATATTTCAAACAGCAATACTTTTGCACCATTAAAATACATTTATTTTGCAGGCCAGCGTTGCATCACATATTTTAAAAGGCTGTAAGATGGTGGAATAAAAAAGGTTGACATACCTCTGATTAAGTAGTCTAAAACAGTTTAAGTATTGATTTTGTCTCTCTTGATTACAAAAGGGTACAGTTACAGCACTATATAACAAAATCAACAAGAGCATTATCACCTGTACTGCTGACATCTCCATCATCATTACGACTCGAGGCCCTGCTCAATGTCAGTGTAGGCCTTCAATAACCTGTGCGCATACACAAAGGCTTAATTTTAAGGAATGTGTGCAACACACACACACACACACACACACACACACACACACACACACACACACAAAAACACAGAGAGACTACACTCACATATGCTGCCACTCGCAGATACTTACTGAAGAGACAAACATAAACAGGCGCGTTGCTGAGTGACAGAGCCGACTCGACCGGATAAGTTTCCACTTCCGTGAAATCTAAACATTAGCTTGTTTACGCTCATCCTGAGCTGAGACTGGGCCAGGGTGAGAGACAGGAGTGTGTCTATACATGTAGGTGTGTGTGTGTGTGTGTGTGTGTGTGTGTGTGTGTCCAGAGAGAAAATAGCGGACGTGTTAATAGAGACACCCCAAGCTGGAGTAAGACATAGAGGGAAAAAGACAGAGAGAAGAGGGAGAGCATCTATCCCTCTTCTCTCTTTCTCACCTGCCCAGTCCCTCTATTATAATGTCCGCCAAGACACCTTTCATACTGTCAGCAGTGTATACTGTAGAGTCAGAAGTACTGATTACTTTACTGATCAATTAGTTGATAAACAGAAAATTGCTAACAATTGTTTTTATAAGCAATTAGTTTTTCAAGTAATTTGTCAAAGAAAAATATTGAACAATAGCTGGTTGTAGTTTTTTTTAATGTGACGATTCAGTGTTTTTCTGTTTCATACGTATAATAGTTCATTCAATATTTTTGGGTTTTGGACTGAAAAAAAGAGAGCATGTTTATATGTCTTTATAATAATTGAATAAAAATAATGGAGACATGGTTGAACTATTGTACATAACTAGTTTGTAGTTCTAGTAAGAACACTTTTATTTGCAAAAGACCAAAGCTTTAGACTAAAGTAAATGGAAGTCACATAAACACATGACACAGCTGTTGCCAGGGCAATAAAACCTGACATAGAGTCCAATGGACAGACAACTGATTGATCCTGAGCACCGCCTCTGTCCCCCAAAACACCTTTTCACTCTAATGTTCCTGCTACCGAGTGCCTACATTTACGCAATGCTACAATACACTTTTAAGACACTTTGAGGATGGCCCAAACATTCAAATCTAGTTACATTTTCTGGATGGATTAAGCTAACAACTTCAGTCTCTTCAGTGAGGACAACTACGTCTGTTCAAAGATGATACTGAAAAACTGTAAGTAATTAGCATTAGCTAACATAGTTAATAGCATGCCTTATTATTGGTATATGGCTAAACGTTACAGTTGTCACCATATTAATGACCCAAAGTTGTTGACGAAGAGGAAGTACAGCGGGCAGTAGATGACATACTTTGGCAGCCATATTGGAAGCTCTTGGACAACAGTAGTTGGCTTTAACAGACATGAACAATTCTTTGTTGATTAGGACCTAATTATTTCACCACTTATTAATATGACCAACTTTGTAGTACGCTTGTTGTCACCTAACTATCCCTGTCATGCTGTGAGCTAACTTAGCAGCAGATAGCAGCTGGCCACAAGGTAACATTAATATGGGTTGCTTAGCCCCATTAGCTTGTTTGCTGTGATGCAAACACAGCCAAAAGCCAGTTTGTTAACTCTGTGTTAACGGAGCTTACCCTTCCCAAGCTAGGCTACAAGCCATAATGCTTTAAAGAAGAGGTTAGCACCGATAGGAAGTCACAAGACAACTTTACTTTGAAAAATTTTGAAAAAAACTCTGTCAACAGGATCATGAGTTACACCAGCTGAAGGAACCCGTTCTGTTGAGTGGTGTTTATGCTTCTATGGCTGGTTTTCAAATCTTTCTATGACTTCTCTCTTTTCTGAGCTCTGACTCATACATCTTCAGGGATTATTAAGGTTTTATTTAGCTACTACATTTGGGGTGGAGAATAAACTGCTGAAAACTTGCATCCAGTGTAAATAGAAATATAGTTTAGTAACTTGGGAAAGCGCAATGTACAACTACCAAAAATTAATCAAAGTGATCTGACTCTAGCAACCTTGAATACAGTTCAACCGTATGTGCTTTTACGTCTTACTGCACTGCACACTAACAATAAGAGCTGCACGCTAAATGTAATCTACAACATCAGAGCAATTAGCCACCTACTGTAGGAGATAACAAGAAAGAGAAAGGGAGAGGGAGGGAGATAGAGGGAAAAAAATCCCCCACCCAGCATGTGAAAACCTGTGTCAGATTTCGCCACAGACAAGGTCACCCTCTCTTGGCCTCGCCTCAATGCCCTGGCTTGGTAACTGGATCCGGTGCAGGATGGCGACAAACCTGTTTTTGTCACAGCAGAGATGCCCACTTGGTTTACATGCCCATTGTGTTTACAACACCTCTAAATGTTTTCTTTCACCAAGAGCCTTTAATTTACCCGTGAAGCGATTCAAGTAGTTGTGTGTAACTATGCACAGCTGTGAACACCCCTGAACACACACGTGCATACCAAAAAAAAAAAAAAAAAAAAAGGTTTGTCCCAATTCCAGAGCCAAAGCATCATCATTGGTGTTATGCTGCACAGCCAAGTTAACACTTGGTATGTTTGTAATTGTGCTGCCTATGAAACTGCACAGTAATCCCTTCCAGCTGCCTCCCTCACTCACCCATCCACCCTCCTCTTCCTCTTCCTCTATCCCCTTTCAGAGAAACTGTAGCTGCAGCTCTGAGTATGTTTTCCATGTGCCCTGGTGGATTCATTCTGTTGACAGCGCCAAGCCTTTTATGCATCAGAAACACAGTATTCCCTTTCAGGTGGAGAGACGATGGAAGGGAGAAGGGGAGCTGGGTTGTGGATGGCGGCGTGGGTGGGGGAGAGCCAAGGACGGTCCCCGCAACAGACGTCAAATTTTAAAATCTTAGTCCTCATCTCTTCACAAAACAGAGAGTGAGAGACCGACAGTTCGAAGGGAGGGGATGAGGGATCAAGAGAAGTAGAAGGGGAGGCAGGGGAGGAGAAGGTAAGGAAGAAAAAACAACAACAACGGCACAAAGGAGTGCGTAATTAAGACAGGAAATGGGAGAAGAGAGGAGGGCTCTGGGGGCTTTCAGAAAGAGGCTGGCTGGGGTCACTTTTCCAGAGAGCGGAGGAGTGGGGCCGATACCCGAGCTGTCTGAATGGAAATCAGATAATCTGTTAACACAAGGCATGGCCCAGATCCTGCCTGCAGACTGACATGGATAGGCCAGTTCCTGTTCCAATCCGCTGCGGTGGCACAAAGTGTTGCCAAGGCAACCAGCTGTTCCAGCCAAACTTTGCCTCTCTCTCCGGGCCGGCGGCAAAAACGACAGGTGGGGCTGCGAGGCGGGTAGAAGCAGCACCGAGGCGCTTGTGAAAACACAAAGCTAGCTCAATGCTGAGACGACACAGGGGTAGGAACTCAACACCAGCCGCCATGCGGTTCTTCCAGTAAAAACTATTTGCTGACATGCTTTTCTTGGACAGGTGAAGCAGGGAGCGATAACACGTGAAAAAACTAAGTAACATAGATAGAGATAAAACAGTATTTATCTGTGATATACAGTGGTATATATGCAGAGCTTTACTTTTTCTTGACTAGGTTTTGATATATTTGCTTCTAACATTTCTACGGTCAGCCCTACACAGTAGTGGTGAATGGAATTTTGCTCACAGCACTGAAAAAACAACATCAACAACACAAATAATGTCCTTGTGTCTCTGAATACTCCACGGATCTCTTGCTGTCAAGCACACTGGAACTACTTACCACAAAAGAAATATGGAAAGTGTTCACAATATGTACTGTGGACGATAATACTATTCATATCAACAGACATGTTGAATTTTTTAATTGTCATTTTTCAAATGGCTCCATTGTATTGGGGTATTTATTTATTTTTTGTAATTTGGCTGAACGGACTCTTAAACAAGCGATTCAGTGTTGGTGCCAATACTGACCTTATTAAGTGGATCTGGTATTGGTCATAACAAGACCGCTGCTAATAAATACAGTATGTATATTATAAAAATGTATTGTTTCTGCCGCTAGTTACATTTATACAGTCACGGCGTGCTGCCAACTCAGTTTTTAGTGGCGCAGCAGTACTTGGCCTCATGTTAACTTACATAAAAATTATTTCAATGAGTAACAGTGAAATATTTTAAATGTGGAAAAAAAAGAGGGCACTGGCATCGGGTAGGTGCTCAGTATCAGTGAATAGCCTGTGTTAAGGTACTGGAATCAGTGTCGGGAGGAAAAAAAAAGTTGGATCGGTGCATTTCTTATATCTTTGACTACTCAAACCAATGAAAACTGCTGCTCTGATAAATGCAGGCTGCTACTGCTACTAACTAGCTGCATTATCACATCTGGGTAAGTGATCACATTTTTAACACGTCTTCTATGAATTCTAAGTCAAATACGTTCTACATTTACACAGCCTGAATCACTAAAAGCAGCTCCCTCAGCCAAATCCAACAGTCTCCCTTTTCCACACTTCCCCAAATAGTCGATTTTACTACTTTATGCTCATTTACATTTTTGTGTGCTTTGTCAGAGTATCATTTGCTGCTGCTCTAAAAAAGAGGCAAAACCGACTGATCTACCTGACAGGGGTGTTGGTCCCAATGAGGCGTTAGGATCAAACTCTCCCCACAGTGCCATAAAAGTGTTATTTACAATGGCCTGAACAACTTTATAGATTCCCCTGGAGGTGAACAGGAGGCCACAGCTCTAAATCAAGGCTGGTTAAAGGTTGCTATTTCACCCTTTTTCAATTTAAGCTGCGTTCATATTTTAAGAGTGGCGACCTAACAACAAGAAGGAACAAATCACACCGGCAATAAAATCCCACCACTTGACCCAGCATTGTTTCCCAGGCTACTCTTTGATTATCAAATATCTGAGCAAGAGGAGATGAGGGAGGAAAACAAATAAAAACGTAAAAAATACACCTCCTTCAGGACCTCCACCTCTGCTCCCACTTCAAGAGCAAGGCGGTGCGACATGCAGCGGCGTACCGCAGCTAAAACTTCCCCTTCCTCTTGAGGGGAAGCCATTTTATTGTGTTCCACTGAGATAATTGCCAATCCTTTAAATGAAAGGGTTTTCTCAGTGCTCTGGTAATTACTAGATACGCAGCAAGGGTCTGGTGAAGGAGGGGGGAGGTAGAGAAAAAAAAAAAAAAAAGAGAAGAAAACATGACAGGCAGGTATTAAAATTCAATGGGTGGGGCAGGAAGGAAGTCGAGAGAGGGATGTGTTGAAACAGAGAGAATGAGGGAGGGCTGGAGGGAGGCACGCTGTGCTGCTGTAGCCTCCGTTTGGGGTTGAGGAAGGACATGTTTATGGTCTGAGGGTTGGGCTTTTATTTTTTTTTTGATCCAGTAGAGCAATCCTGTGCCAAGTGCCAAAGACACATCTGCTCCTGGGCAATCCTTTGCCGTGGTAAGGTGATTTATGTGGTGATCGCTGACCTCTTTTCCTAAATCACTGGTCTTTTTTTAGGAACTTCCCCATCAGATTTGGAGCAGCTAAGCCGAGTTGAATAGTTCTTTCAGACAGCGCAAATTACATACTGTGCTTCCTACTCAGTGTGTTGAGGAATGTCTCTCAGTGATGATGGAGAGATTGAAAACCAAAGCAAACGTAACTGCACATGCAGTTATACACCTCAAAGGTTTCTCGATACACTGGCAAAGTTTCACAGCACAGCTCTGTGAATCACCTTAGGTAAACACACACAGGCCAATGGAATAATCGTGAGGTACCGTTGTTAGGATTACACACTTATTAACTATTGCTGCTTCAACGTTGGTTAAAAATAGCTAACGGCAAACTTTAGTGTCTAAATTGACATGGTAGCACAGATTAACAACAGATAAAGACATATAATACAAGTAAATTGGTTGTACAGCAATCCAAAAAAAGGAATGGGGAGCTTAAAGGTGTTGAAAAAGTGCTTCTGTTCGCATGCTTTTCCCTGTTGTGGCCTGTTTTCCAATGTGATGTTGTGCATTTTCTGAAAATGTAGTGTGACAAGCATCTTTCCCTCCAGAACAGATAGAAAACTGTGTAGGAAAATGCAACCATATCCGCAGACGACTGGACGATTCTGCAAAACCCTGGATTACAGTCAGTGCCAATGTTTGTATTTAATTTCTACAACATCTGCACAGGGGAACTACGGTTTGGTTAAGGTTAGGGCTTGTTATAGTTAAGAAGGGAGCTGTGAGGTAGGAACTTTTTTTTTTATAAATCCTCTATCCTCCTTTGTTACTCACTCTTACATTCCTTTTTCTCTTGGAGAGTACTTTTAAGGAATGTCTGGTTAACTAAACAGAACAGAGATGCAAGAAAAGAGTACAGATTGGAAGAAAAACAGTAGGGTTCATGTGAGGTTCTGTATTTGTCATTGGGTTTAGAACATGGCCCAAACAGCCCTTTTTTATCTCACTTGCAGTGATTGACAAATACAAAATGAAAAAAAAAAAACATTTAAAATATGTATGAAATACCGGCTACATCTCACGTCTGACTCCTCCCGTTTTAAACCACTTTGATAGGAACAATGCTGGATTACCAACAGGGAAAAGCGGGCAACTGTCCTAAGAGTTAGGGAACTTGCTTCACTACAGTACAATATCAAAAGAGGCAGGTCCCGTATTATAAGCTTATGGTGTGGCTGTGCCTTGAAGAGGGCAGCTCTATGAAGTGTACATCAGCTAAGTGTATATCAGTTATTGTGAGGGTCCCACAGTTGTCCCAGTTAATTTAGCTCTTACAGTGCAGTACAGTTGTCCTCTAGTGTTGACAGGTATGTCTGTCCATCTAGACCTATCAAATGATCTTTTTACATGCCATCAGGTATCATTTACACACTTTCCACTGTGGTCCCTGACCCTGGAGAATGGCCCTTCAGATGCCCAAAGAGGCCCCGAGCTTGTCAAAGGATTGCCTGTTGAGGGCCTGCTGGCCTGGTGGAAAAAGGTGTGCTCTTAGCTTGTTATGTGACACGGAGGGGATACAGGCCAGAGGAAGGTGAGGGGCGGAGCGTAGGGTGGAGGGTCAAGGCGCACAACAATGGCCCCTCTCAAGTCGGGAGGGCCCATCAGTTAAGTGTGTTTTCCTGCAATTTGAGAAAGTGGAATCTGGTGAAATTGGTGTCCTTTTGAGTTCCGATTGCATGAGTTATGTGATTGAGGGGGTTGCAGGTTGGGGGTGTGTATAAAGTGGCTGGTACTGCCATAATTGATACTTTCAGCTCTTCCGAAAGAGGAGTGAAACCCTCAGTAGTGCTGAACAGTGGCATTCCAGGTCAGACTGACTGTCTCCATGGCGACGGCCAGGGGGGAGGTCGAGCTCCACCATTTGTGGACGAGATTGGATGCTGGAAATGGATACAGAGTGACAGGTCAGCTCCACGGGCCACATAACACACTGCAGCCACGTCCTTCACTCGGGCAAAGAGATTCGATATGAGGGTTTATCCAGAGGGTCAAGGGCCATCACAGCATCACAGCCATGGATATACTGCCTATACCGAAAGCCAGCACAGTGGACAGTTAGTTAATCAATGCTGTAGTACTTGCAGTTGGTTGAGACAACTGATTCAGTCCAACTGAATTAAACATTCCTTATGTTTAATTATTCCAATTACTTAAAAAGAAATGGCTCCTAGGACCCTAATTCAGTGAAATTTAAATGTGAAGATTTGGTATTGTTACAGATTGGGAGAAAACATGGATCCAAGGAATCATCCATAAGAATTGAAATATTTTATGACAGAAGTTAGGTACTGAGTAAGGCTGGGTATATAGAGTTTCTGTATAGGATAAAGAATTCGAGAACTGATTACCAAAAGTTGGCGCAGAATGCCAAGTAAGATGTGTGCTCATTTACTTATTTTTTAATCAGATATTTACCGATTTAAAATATAATTTTGTAGGGGTGTAAAGATTCACCCATACGAATCGGTATCCGGTTGTATTATTACATATATGACTACATCGATACAAGGACCCCTGGATCGATCTAAATGGACCAAGATCTATATATATATATATACATATGTTCTAAGATGTTCAGTTCTATTAACATAAAAGTCCACTAGCTGCATGCTAATGCTCACAACAGTATTGTTCACATTTGTACTCTCGTAATACTGTATATGATTATTTGGAATGCTCACAATGGCTGTGTAACGTGGACCTATGTTTGAGTTACTGTCTCTTCATTTAATATGGAGCTAATGTGATTGTTATTTGGTTATAAGTGGCTAGCTAATTAAGTTGAAGTTATACTATTAGCATGTCCTAGCTTTGCTATTCCCTGGTCCCTTTTACAAAATATATATTTATTTAAAGGTAAAATGCTTCTTTTGTAGAATTGGCTTCTTTTAATTTATAATTGGAATGTGTTTACATTAAACAAATAGTAACTGTATCTATCAGACTGAATCATATCTCATCGAATTGCACTGAATCGATATAACATTGAATCGAATCGCACTGAATCATTCCACAATATAATGTATCGTTCCTGAACCGTATCGTAGCCCATGTATTTAGATACGTGTTGGATCGTCTTATAAGGGAGAAATGCAAACCCCTGTAATTTTGCAAAGCTAGACTGTATTTTATATGGGCAAAATTATTGTACAGGTCCTTAAGTTTAGACAACATTTAACAATTGAGAAGTTCTGCTTCTTTTGTTTATATTCCTCAAAGTAAGTTATAACAAAATTTTATATTTTTATATAACAAATTTTAGTACCAAAACCCAGCTACAGTATTATAACTAGAATTTAAAGAAAAGTTGTAAACTATGCCCAGCACATAAGGCAAATATTTAATGTCCTATGGACTACAGATGAACAAGATTACAGTTGTTCTAGCTGTACAATCGGGGAATTACAAAGTGTACTTTGTGTAGTAGTGTAGGAATATTGCAGCATGATGTATAGGTGCTTTGTAGGCTTATGTGGGTTGGGCACCCCAAACGCATGATGCCGACATAAAATCAAACAAACAAACAAACAGAGCTGACCCATCGACAGGAGGCATTTAGAGATCTCAAAGTAATAATTGCATTATACACAGTCCTATCTATTCAGTCAACTCAGCAACGCCCTGTTTGCAGAGACATATATCCTTCCTTTTACAAGGGGATATTATTTTACAGTCTCCTGACCTTGGGTACGCGAAGTGAAACACAACACCGCCCACCAGTCTATTTCTGTATTTGTCTTACAGTAAGCTGCCTGTAATTGAATCATGCTCTCCAGGACTACTAGACATGAATGGTGCTGCGGACACATTCAGACTTAGTCACAGTGGTTTAGAACAAGGCATAATCTTGCGGCTACTGTGTTTAGGTTGTGTGACTCCAATTATGTTTGTTTTTCCTTCACTTTGTTTTTATTAATTGAAACTTGGCTTTACATGAACAGTTAAGCTCTTCTGCATTGGAAATCAGGTGCTCCGTATTAAAACTTTGTCGTCAGATACTTCTGCACCTTATTCACGAATAAGCTCTTTGAATTTTGCCCTTTATACCCATAATCCTAAAAGAAAAACTATATACATAGACCAACACAGCAGTGTGTTGCATCTTTAAAAATAGCAAAGAAATAATACGGAGAAAGTGTTTTGGCACCAAGGTTAAATTTTCATGACTCACGTCTTGCGTATGCAATGTCTTTTGCTTGTATAACAGTGGAAGAAGAGAACCACCAAAAAGTAGGCTATCAAATGCCAAGAGCAAAGTTTTTCAGTTCATCTGTGCATCGAATAGATGCAAAAAAAAAAAGTTAATGAAAAGAGAAGAACTCGTCCATTTCTGTCACGTCTGCACTGTAAGAAATTCACAACCTAACCACACCTTTGGTTGTGTAACAACTCCAGATCTAGGTGATTCCCTTTGGCAATAAAACAACAACCCTCAGTTTCTAAAGATAGATAAACTGGTCTATTCGCATGCTGTCAACTGCTTAATCTCAGAAATAACAAACCACGAACTGAAAGTCATTGGCATTCAAACAACAAGCCTCTGCTACTTCACCTAAGGTCAGATTTGGAGCTACTAATTCACCTAAGTGTGTATTCAAAATAACTTTATGAAAAGACCAACTGTACTACACAGGCATGAAAAACGAAAGTGTTCATTCAGTAGGAATGATAGTAGGTTAATGGCAAATGAGATTAGACTTTATTATCTATACCTGAGGAAGTTATGGTAGTAGTTTGTCTTCTTGCCTATATGCACATTTCCATGACATTTGTTGGGGAAAAGTAACAACTGGTTCTAAATTTTAGTTGTGGAAAAAGAGGTTGGGCAATCAAGGTGAATATCAAAATGTGTTCAGCAAAAAGCAGAACCTTCACCAGTCAAGTAAGCTTTAGGCGCCGTTTTAGAGGCCCATGAGAACCCCCAATTTGGACAATACAGTCCCCCTATTACTGCAACTACCCAGCATTAGTGCTACAAGATTACACAAACAATTCCTCTTAAGGCTGGTGAGAACAGTGCTGCAGCAGTGCATCAATCACAAAAACTTCTTTGCTGGCTGCCATCTGCTTGCAATTTTGTGTAAAATCCATTCTAAGAGCAAAAGTCTTCTGAGATAAGCATCTTTCGGGCAAAACTTTCTCAGATGAGGGTCCCCGGTCTAATTTGTGTCCATTATCTACATGGATGTCCTCTGTAGTGTAGTTAAGAAGTTAAAAGTGATAAGCCTGTTTGGTAATAGCATTTACAGTAATACATAAAGTTTGAGATGATTTGACTTGGGGGGTCTTCATGTGAAGGACTGGAAAGCGGCGTTATCACGTAGTCAGTGTGCGTTCAGGTTTAGCAGGCTGTTGCAGTCTGGGTTGTGATTAGGGCTTTGATAAGGCATTGTTGATGGGCTGTGGAAAAGCGTTTTATCACTGGAGCATAATAGCGTGCATAAAAGCCATGAACCTGCGCTGAATAAATATGAGGCAGCACACACCCACAGAGAAAAATGTGTGTGCACGCATGCACACACATGCACACGCACACGCATACACACCTTGTGTTCGCAGCACCTTTCCTGCAGATTATCTCTGTGAAAGAATGGTGGGATCTAGGGGCTTTTCCCCCTCCCTGCCTCTCTTTCTTGCATGTGTGTGTGTACGTGTGTGGTGTGTGTGTTGTATCTCCATGCCTCCCTAAACACACTCCTTTGCGCTCCCCCTTCCCTATCTCTCTCCACCTTTCTCTTGGTATATTCCTTCCTCTCTGTCCCTCTGTTTCACTCTCCATGCCTGAGTGCAAGGTGAGGATCACAAAAGGAACACCTGGCAAACACGGATGTGGTCCTACTCGTCTCATTGTCAAACCCCCTTCCATCCCTCCCTCTGCGACCCCCTTTCAGAGAGGTACTCGCAAGAATGGCAAACAAGGCTTTCAGCGGTAGGTGGAAGGAGGTAAAGGAGGAGGAGGGAGGAGGAGGTGCCCCCCCCCCCACCCCCACCACTCACTCCCTTCATCCCTCCCCTCCCTCCTCAGGTCGCCTTTCACACGCCAGGAAGTGCTATTCAGACCAGGAGCTGCATGTACATGTTCCTCTCAACCAGTAACACCTCACTTCTTTCTCTTTCTCTCTTGTGTGTGTGTGTGTGTGTGTGTGTGTCTTCTAAGAATAAGAGAAAAAAGGGAAGAATGGGAAAGACAGAATTAAAAAAAAAGTAAATAGAGAAAAGGTTTGTGAGTTTGTGGTTTATCTTGTGTATCAAATGTGTGACCCATGTAGAGCTTTCTTAATGTTTCTCAATGTTAATACTCAACTTTTACATACACATTGTATGTCCTCTGGGGTTACAGCTTACTCAACACAGCAAAGGCTGGAAAACTTTCTATTAAAACAACATGACATATTGATTAATGAAGATTTCTCTTCTATCTCTGCTCCAGCAGCTGACACTTTAATGGCTTACAAACCTTCACCTTCAATTCACTGTGTACAGCCACCAGTCTGGCTGAGCCTCTATATATCATATTATCTGATAAAAAACACACACACACCCCCACACACACACACACACACACACACACACACACACACACACACACACACACACACACACACACACACACACACACACACACACACACACACACACAACACCACACACACACACACACACACACACACACACACACACACACACACACACACACAACACACACACACACACACACACACACACACACACACACACACACACACACACACACACACACACACACACACACACACACACACACAGCTCCCAAGAATGATCTTCACACTTTACATACTTAAAATACTGCTTTGTGTTTAGGCTGGGTTCCACATAACCTTGGGATTTAGCACAAACTGTGCAGGGTCATGCAAACGTTGTATTAAATAAAACAAGGTGAAACAGAAGATCTTGCTTATATGTTTTGGCCTGATATTTTAGATATTTCAGTAAAAGAAAACCTTCTTGGTTTCAGTATATGGCTGAGACATCACTTCAGGCCTATATCTTGTTATAGCTTTCAGTCCTTACAGTGATAAAACATGAGAGGCACATTGGCTTAGGTACAAGGTCCTCTTTGTTTGATTTTAAAACAAGTCCTAATCAAACATGTGGGTGCATTCTCATATTTGGGTTTCTGACCTTTTGAAGTAAATGCTGGTGAAGCTAATGTGTGACTTTTTGCAAAACAGCAATAACTCAATAAAGAAGCAATAACTCAACAAGACGTTTGTCTGAAGGCTGATGTTTTCACATAGGATTTATTTATTTTTTTGCCTGACATCACTTAAACATGCAGACATAAATTTCAGCAGGACCAGAACCATTTTTTTTGTCTGTACGTCTAGAAAGTCACTTTTGCTTTTAATCAACCAAATGATTTTCAGAGCAGAGCTATCAACAACGAAAGTGGCTGACTTGACTGCTACAATCAAATATTTCCCAAAGTTGCCAAATAGTAATTTCTCACCTATAATAAACAGGAAATAAGAGTCAGTGGAATGCAAAGGAAGTCAAATTTATCTTTTTATCCACTCTCCTTTGTAAACAACATGCTGTACTTTCTCGGCAAGAGAAACCAGATGTGGTTGTTTTTATAAAGTAGTAACTCAGGGGTAAAGACAATTTTGCTTAAAATGAACTGGTTCATACAGAGTGTCGTCCGACTGCGTGTAAAGGCAAGTTTTCATAGCTGTTCAGGACAGCCACACTCAAAGACGGGGCTAAAAGTCTTCCTAATGAGGGGTGAGGCACTATGAATTGAACAAATGAGGATAAAGGTGCACACCTTTGGACAGTCTCTCCTCAAAGGCATTCCTGGTGCTGCACTTAGTTGCACACACAAGAAGTGATGGAAGCAGTTGGGTACACCTCCGCTAACCTGGGCAATCACTGTGTAAGTAAGTAAGTAAGTACATTTTATTTAAACAGCGCTTTTCACAGACAAAGTCACAAAGTGCTTTACAATGTGCATAGACAATAAAAACATGGTAAAAATAGTCAATAGAATAAAATACAAATACAACGGATACAATTATCAATAAATAAAAGACATAGGCTACCCAAAAGCTAGCCTGAACAAGTGAGTCTTCACTTGTCCTTTAAAACCAAGTCCACATTCTCAACAAACATAATGCTGGTTGGTAGAGCATTCCAGAGTCTGGGTGCCATAGCCTCAAAGGCTCTACTAGTGTGAAGTTGGCATGCTTAACAAATTCTAAATGCCTACTTTGTGTATGAAATGTGCTATGCATACTGCCCTTGCCCACTATTCCTGCCATTTGTATTCTGCTGCTGAAACTGAAACAACTGGGCTTATTCTGCAATAATAACAATGAACGGAAAATGCAATAACAAACATATAGGAAATGTATGCTACTTTGTGATACAAAAATATCTCCAAGAGGGAAAGCCTTTCCGGACATCTTTACAGACAACGACTGACAGAGGACCTAGTTATTGCATTCAACTATTGTACGAGTCATTCATCTCTTCTGTTCCTCCCCCAACTGCACTCTGCTCCTCTTTGTTAGGAAGTTCAACAGGTCATAATTCCCTCTATTTATTTCAAGCTCATATAAAAACCTCTCCTTATCTCATTGAATAACTGTATTTATTTATTTTTCTCGCCCAAAACTACATTTCACAAGATTACATTTGATCATATGATATCGTTACAATTTAACTTTGCCAAATAGTAATTCTTACGGACTAGACCGTGAACGCATCTCCATGGTACCTCCGCTAATGTTTGGAGTCATGATTAATGCTTTGGTTAATGTCTAAAAAGACTTGTCAAGACAACGTAAGGAAGTTTGGCCACCGAGTTACAACTGTTACTTTGTGGCCGCGTAATAAGTGGGATTATGTATAGAGGACGGGTCACTCTAGAGAAATAAAGACGGGCAAGGTGAACAGGAGCCCGAGCCCAGTGAAAAGTAGCGCAGCTACAGTAGTGTACTGGTGTCTGCGGGTGGACCATGGACCCGGTGGATACGGCAACACCAGACCGCAAGGTGCACGTCTGGTTAAACTGTGTTGATTTGACATTGTGTATTTAAAAAAAAAAGAAGATATTTTCCCCCATAGGCACTTGTGTAAACTCACACATGAGATTTTACTGGGGCACAACAGATCAACAATGGGGCACGTGCCCCAGTAAATGTGGTACAGTGACGCATTTGCTTATTAAAATGACTGGTAGTTGATCGATTAGTCGATCAGAAGAAAATTACTTGGCTACAGTTTTGATAATCGATTAATCATTTTATATTATTATAAACTGAATATTTGGGGGACTTGAACAGTTAGTCCGACACCAAGTTATTTGATTAAAACACCTTGGTTTTCTGATATATTGAAGATAATTAGTTGCAGTACCCAAACTGCACCCTTAAGAAGTCAAATAGGGAGTCGTATCTACGATATGACGATATGTATCGTCAAAACAATGTAAAAATGTCTATCGTACATATTTTTCTATATCCTTTCTATTGCGATGTTGAAAAACCAGCAGCCAACCCGCATTACGGCAATATTTGCATCATTTGGACGAGTCTTTACGTTCTGATCCTTGGAAATGGTGTTCATTTTGCACTAAGGTTCTTAAGAAATGAGAAAATGCTCGGTACTTTTCATTTGTCAAGGATTTAATTCACACAGAGTATACAAAGAGAGGTTTTGCCATGTAGGGTTAGGGGTTATATTTCATTTTATAGACTATTCATTTATTGAATTACCAGAAAACATGTTATATCGTGATATGTAAATCGTTATGGAGATATGAAATGACCTAGAAGATATTGGCCATATCGCCCATGTACATTGCTGGGATAAAGCCGGACATCTGGTGTGTGATGTCCCTCCCCTTCTGCTAACTCCGCTATCCACTTTTGTTTGGATTGGTTGTGATCGGTTTAAAGAAATACAAACAAACCAGTGCCCCCCCCCCAAAAGACAAGTCTTCTAGTTATCTATTCAGTGTCTTCACATTATCAATATAGTGATGACAAACTACAGAAACAAACTGAGATTTCTTATCAGTTTCTTTTCATGGGAAACTCACAGAGCCACAGTCAGGGTGAGGTGATACCCTCAGTCGGTACCCTTTCTCCTGTTCTAGCAACTTTTTGTAAAATCATAATAATAAAAGAAAAGAAAGGAAGAAAAAAAAACATGACAAAACAATGAAGAAAAATGGGCCCATGTTCCTGAGCTTTCAAAGAGAGAGGAATCAGGGCCTCAACATCCAGTGCTCACCGTGATTAAGCTCCTTTCACACTTCAATGCAGGTACTGGTATGTTATAGGGTTGAAAAAAAGGCCTTTGTTAGGGTCAGGATGTTGTAAGTCCACCTCTTTTCTCAAACAACAGATATTAAAGCTATCACTGTTAAGCATCAGCAACAGCCAACCTGCATGTGCTGGGTAGAGGGCCACGCAGGTATGCGAGTGTGTCAGGTAAGGGCAGTGGTCTGTTTATTATGATGGATTGTGTGTGTGTGTGTGTGTGTGTGTGTGTGTGTGTGTGTGTGTGTGTGTGTGTGTGTGCACATGCCTTCTCATACACGAGACACTAGAGGTTCAACTGTCAATTTTCTGCCTCACTCTGTGAGTCTGGAGACAATGTTAGCATTAACATTACCATTATGCTTTTGACTCTGAGGAAGAAAGAGCACCTGCTTTGTGCTTGAGTATTACTGTCTAGTACTCATCATCATCAAAGGTCATTTATGTGTTTAGAGAGTTGAATATTTACATTTTGCATGAAAAGTTAGCATAAAAAACTACATAATACATACATAAACTACAAACTTAAAATATTACAAAATAAAAACAAAAAAACATTTGATCCTGAGGAGGAACTAAGAATGAATTTCTTCTGTACGGTTTGTTTTCAATCACGTTTAAATAATCATGAGTGCATTAGACTCTAAGCCTGTAACTTGCATCATGCCAAACCCAAGCTGAGAGAATGATGGTATTATTCAGCCTGGGTCTCATTATTGTGTCTATTTTAGCTATAGGTAATGCTTACTAGAGATTCGGGGAACGTGACTTTGGTAAAACAAAGGGGCAAGATTTAACAACAATTAAAACATAAAATTTTACTATTTACAATGGAGGTGGCAAGTGTAAAGTTAGCATTGAAAGTCACAATGGCCACAATTATAAGAATAATAAAAAAAAACTGACTCTCTTTCAGTTCATCACAGGGACCTGTCTAAGACATTTATTTGGTTTTACCCAGAGGCTATTAAAAGTCACGAGTAACTAAATGGCATTTTTACTGCAAATATCTGATTTCACCGTAAATGAATGTCATTCCAAAACATGCACACCTACTGTACACACACACACAAACACACACAAACACACAAACACACACACACACACACACACACACACACACACACACACACACACACACACACACACACACACACACACACACACACACACACACACACAGGCAGAGCAAGCACAATAAAGCCTGCTATATAATGTCATAGACAGCCACCCAACTTCCTCTTAACACAGGAAGTAAAGTGCTGCTTGGAAAGTAGGCAAATAGGGAGGGATAGAAAGATGAGGAGGTTGGGCCTCAGGATGGCTCGTGTGTGTATATACATGAGTGTGCGTTCATATTTGAGCGCATGCTTGCTTCAGGAAGAGTGTGACAGCTTTACTGCGCTGTCAAGTATTTATAACCTACAACCTTTTTAGAGCCCCTAACCCAGGACCCAGCCTGCCTCTCTCTGTCTGAGGCCCTTGCCCCACCGTACTCTAACTCCACTGCACTTCAGGGCCCGTAAATCTCTCAATCCGGGGAATACAATGTGTGCACATGAGGTTCCAACTCCTGCTCTGACAACAGACGAGCCTTCACAGTCTTAAGAGCGGCTATTTGCCTGTCAAACTTAATCTTGGCTCGCAGTTCGACTGGAGGTGGCTTTTACTGTCTGTCAAGAAAAAGAGAAAAAATATTTCTCGGGCGGAAAGTGGTGCATACCATAAATAGCTCGACTTTTACACTAGGAATCCCATTTTCAGTGGGAGGCATGATTTTTTTCTTTTCTTTTTTTGGTCTCAGTGCGGAAATGACTATTTATGTACCAAACACTGTGATGTGTAATTTGGGAGATCTTGATTCAAGCCTGGCATTCTTGCAATTTAGATAATATAATACTTACTGTCTTATATCATGTGGGTTGTTAAGTTTCATTGACACCCTCAAACGCACCTTCTCCCTCTTTTTAACCCTCCCTCCGTCAGTCCCTGAAGGCCACAAGGTGCCATAAGTGGCTCAGATATCTTCATCTATCAAACCACTCGCATTCATGAAAGCATTTCCGCTCTGTAGTGTCAGCACACTGAACATATTTCATGCAAACACCTCAAAGTGCCTGTTCATTTGAATACTGTATCTCTATTTACACCGACTGTGCACTTTCATCAAAGAAACTGTATTTCTTCAGCAGGATATCCTTAGTAAGAATATGATTATTATGAGCTGTTTAAGACATTTTCTTCTGTATCTTTGTAGCAGATTAGAAGGTGACTTTTTCCCTGGATCGCCTCTGTCCACACACAGGTCCCAGAGCAAAATAACATAACTTTTTTTGTCGTTCCACTGCAAAAAAAAGTCCTCAGTCAAAGGTGTGCACTGTGTTAAGAGGAGCATGCAAACTGCTTTTCCAGTTATCTTCTGCATCTCAGTACTTCTCTGAGGGACCGCTTACAGTAATTCATCCACATTGACAGCCATATGGTATACTGCTCTGCTCCACAAACACTCTCAAAAAATGAAAACACAT
Organism: Perca fluviatilis; assembly: GCF_010015445.1. Lineage (NCBI taxonomy): Eukaryota > Metazoa > Chordata > Actinopteri > Perciformes > Percidae > Perca > Perca fluviatilis. The sequence goes on along the minus strand of NC_053121.1, from coordinate 32,096,256 downwards.
ATCCTGACAGGGCCTCTTCTCTGCTATCTCAATAAGAATGCAAACATTTTCAGACATGCTGGCAACAACACACATCAGTATTAAAACCCTGATTAAAATACAGCTTCACAAATGTTTCCCCCGAAAAACTGAAAGTAGTCCATGTATCTATAATTTGACCATACATCTATAATTTGTGCCTATCGGGTAACATTTGTTTATCTAACCATCGGTTCCAACTGTGTTTGGGCATATAGGGACGGTAATTGCACCGTTGGTTAAGTGACTGTGCCACTCCATATGGAGGTGGAATGCAGAGTACATATTTGCCAGTTGAAATAACTGTAATATGGCAAGGGGGGGGCAGCTCAGTCAATCAAATTACTGAGTTTAGTCAGAGAGAGAGGACAGACAAGAGAAGTACTGCTTTAATTCAATTTGGATGGCATGCCGTCTCAGTGGCTTGTACAGCAAAGAATTATACTATATGAATCTTGACTGCTTGTGTAGGGCTGACTACATTTCACAGTGGAACTCAAATACAGAACTTAAGTCTTAACTTAAATCTTCTAACCAGTAAGTGCCCTGCCAAGGACCCATCCACACTAATGGTGATTTGGTTCTGCTGAAAGCTAATTTTCCTGTATGTGTATACTGCAAAGCATTGCCTTATCAAGTTATTGTCTATAAGCGAATCCTAAAAATCCTTGTTTTCTTAAAAATAATAAAAGGAAAAAGTTTGCTAATGCAGTAAGAATACTTGAACCTATTTTCAATTGAAACAACTGATTTCAAGAATTTTCCACTGTCTGTATGATAAAACAAGATAAGAATAAGTCAATGTACTAGAGTCAAGAATGCAAGGTTTTTACATTGCAAAAGGAAGATCTCTTATTACGTCATTTGTTTCTATAATTGAAGCCATAAAATCTTATTTACTTCAAAGTGAAAAACACCAGGGCTGTAATGCAAATCTACTTGTTTAAAGTAATCAAGTTTGACTTTTCACATACTAAACAGATTCAAGTTTTTTTTTCCTTGGGGTCATGGGAATGTCATATGTCAAACTAAGTGCTTCCTGAAGTTAGCCATGTGCACATACCAGTTAGTGTCACCTGTAAATCACACTTTACTAAATGCCAAAAAGCATTTCACTGCAATCTAAGGAAAAGAGGAGTTAATATAAACCTGAAGACATTATATTACTGTACATCTGCAGCATATTGTTACCCTGAAACCACACAATCCCAAACAACCAGGAGATTTGGTTTCACAAAAATGTGATAGAAGCAACACACAGTTTTTTTAGCATTTTTGTGGTGATCACATATGACAGAGGTGCCAAAGACCAAATATTTTGGAAAAAAAAAGATTATCTATCTATTATTATACACAAAGATTATCCAAACTAAGGGAACATCTCGTGTAAAGGAAACAAGGAAAACAACTATAAACTATGCGGTTTGAGTTGATCATCAACATGCCTAATTAAGAGTGCTATTTGCAGATCAAGATTTCCTGTCTTGAGGCTACGATGTCGACAGTCTGCATTAGTCAATCTGCGGATAGTTTGAACTGCAAATATGTGTACCATGTCACTTAAGGCAAACCCAACCAATATTGGAATAATCAAAACGGAAAGGCAAATTCCAACGTGGAAATCCACTTTGACAAAAAAAGGATGTGTTATTTTCATTTATTATTCATGTCACTTTTCCAGCAGATCATATTTTGGCAGCAACATGTGGTTACACAATACAGGAAGAGGTTATTGTCACCAAAAAGGATCAGGTATGCTGAAAATGTCAGATGTTGTTTATGATTGATATGATTATGATGATTTTTTAAGTAAAAGTTGAATCAAATGCCATTAACTTCATCCCCAATTTATTTAATCAATTCAATTAATTGCAAAAAAGCGGTCAGCTCAAAATATTTTCCAATAAAATACCTTGGCCATGGAAAAAAAAAAAAAGAGTTTACATCAAATCCTGCCTCATTTGGAAGTATCAAATGAAGCATAGGGCTCTTAATTAGTCCTGACCGACTTGTCTGTTGAAACAAATCGGAGTGACTTTCACAGAGCTGAGCGTTGTTGTGTGCATTATTATTTTCATTTTGCCTGGGAATTTTAATTATTCATTTATTTGTCGGTCTTCCGCTTGCAACCCCCACCTCTAACCTCCCCCCCATCACAGATCTCCAGATTCTCTCCATCTTTTTGCCAGCAGAGTACTGGCATAGACAAGGGGGGGGGAGTTGCCCAAACCCTCCTCCCCATCTCCTCCATGGTGTTTATCCACTAATTGGGCCACTTCCTGAGACAGAGGCCAAACAGGGAAGGGAGGAATGCATGGCAAAAGGCCACTCAGACAAGCTAGCGTCAGGGTTAGGGGGGAGGGGAGTGGGGTGGGGGGGGAGGGTGATGGGAAAGGGGAGGGGGGTGGGAGGGGTGTACGGAGATAAACAGGGGCAAAAGATAGAGAATAAAACAGATAGACAGATGTTTTCTTAATCTTTTTTATTCTGTTTTGGGGAAGGGGCAAGCCCCTGTTCATGACATAACATTTTATATTCCGCATGAGCGCTTCCTGGCACAGCAGATCAGCAGCTCATGCAGCCTTGCGACGTGTGCCGGCGGTGCACGCAAGCCTTCGCGTTTTGACTGCCACCCCTGCGCTCCCTTGACAAAATGCCGGGTTTTAATGGGGAGAAAATGCGTGTAAGTCATTGGACTGACAAATGGGAGGGTTCATGCTCGTTTTTATCCCAGCTGACCATCTATGCGTTCGGTTTTGTTTGATGTGCTGGCCCTTTGAAGTTGGCCTACAGGGTCTATTGGTGTTTTCCTGGGGTTAGAAGTTGAGCCCCCACAGCATTTAGGACTTTTCAGGCCAGTTAAGGGATGCCAGATGAGTATCCCACAGTCCCTGACACCACTGCGTTTTTTTGCGTACTATACTGTATGTGAGAGAGTGTGTGTCAGAGCCACCAGAGTATATACATTTTCCACAATAATGAAAAGAAAGAAAAAAAACACATGATAATATAACTGGGGAAACTTTGTGTAAGATGAAGATATTGGAGGTTTAGAAAAACTTGTATAAAGCAATCAAGTTTACTTTTCAGAGGATATTTTGAAGAAAAAAAAACCCTCCATTATATAGCATGATCAATACATGACTCAACATTAATTCCATATATAATAATACTATAATCAAGTTAGAATCCGGATGGGTCCCACTTTTTGCTTTGACCAACGAGCAACTGCCTACAGCTTCCATAAAACCTGCAAGCCAGTTAAGCCGCCTACGTAAGAGGTAAAACCACGAGGTAGGGCGCAGAGCACAGAGGCGAAGCGCAACGCAGGTATACGCCATCATTGCTTCTGGCGTTGAAAGGCCAGAGCAGTTTTACCGCGGATCATGTGTAGGCGGCTTTATAACATGAAACTAGGTATACTACATGTACGTCACGTCAAAAATGCATTGCAATGCATTGCTTGCTGGGAATGACTGTGATCCCATAGTTCTGATAATCTATCAAAGTGACCAAAATGGAGAAAAAGCCCTGCTGACAGTGTGTAGGCCGGAAAAAGGTCACATGGTGGCCATTTGGACAGGGAAGACTAAAATGCAGCTGGACTGGTGATAATGACTCTGAATAAACAGACCAGGCCAATCAAGAAGGGAGGAGGGGGGTTGGTCGAGACAGACACAAACCCTTTCCTGTTGTCCTAAATAGCAACAACCAAGGGAGCTATATCTCCACCAAACTTCCTGTCCTATCAGCTCCAGGGGACTCTGAGAACAGGGAGAGCCCGGCTGGTCAGAGAGCCAACACTGTTGGCATTGGATGTCACTAGCAAGATTCTGAAAAGTGATGGAAGGAGGCATATTTAGGTTGAATGAGACATGAATTGGGACTTTCTTTTGGGCATACAATCTCAAAATTCCAAGTGAAATCCAAACAAGTGGTGTAGGTCCTTTTTAGTAAGTAATTGCAATACAATGTATAAACTAAACGTGAGAATGAATGACAAATGAATAAAATCATATTTACCGACCAGTGACTTAACAAAAAGGTATGTTTAGTATGTGTTGCCCAAAGAAGAGCAGGGTGAAAATTTGTGTTGCATCGTTTTCACTCAAACTCAAGTAGTACATAACATGTTACGGCAGATATTTCAGCTTCTCTCGTCCACGCACTCTCTTTTTGAGGACTGATTCCTCGACATTTCAAAGATTTCAAAATTATATAATGTTCTTCTAAGAGAAAAGGAAAGCCAGCCCAACACTGGAGAAATAGGGTAGGTGGTAGAGAAAAGGGCTACATAGAGAAAAGTGATGGTAATAAGAATTTTGGAATTTAATTATTGGGTTGTTTTCAAGTTTATCTACGGTTTACTTTATTTAAAAAAAAAACTGGGGTTGTAGGTTTAGAAAGTGGGGAGTAGATAGTGAGACAAAGAGAAGCCATTATGAGCCAAACTGCAGTAGGTGTGTGACGTTCGGCTGCTGTCCCCGGTCTGATGGCAGATGTGATCCTACAGTCTGCAGGTGGCGTGCAACAGCCCCGGTCCTGGCCAATGGCACTCCAAAACAGGATGTCTGAAACTCCCCAGGCTTGGGACTTCCTCTCCCGGAGCGCCAAGGCCCAGAGTTCAGCCAGCTCCCAGCCCGGAGGAACGCATTACAGATCTGGCACGTGAAACAGTCTGCTGCTCACAACTGCCCCCCTCCCTTTCTCTGGCCCAAACCCCTCTTTTAACAATTTAAAACTACAGAAATAGTCCCCCTGGTGCTTTTCCAGAGGAAAGAGCTCTTTTTCTACTTGCTTGGTTTTGCGTCAGCGAGGGCATTGAGAGTGCACCCTCCGCACTGTTAATGAAACTAGGCCTCGGCAGGCAACGCACCAAATTAAATCCAATGTGCCTTTCCAAAATAACCTTGACATGAACCACAAACGACTGTAAAGTTCACAAAGAGGATGTGCGTATCTTTTATGACAGGACAGAACGGACAGAGCTCCCCAAACACAAAGCCGTGGATGATTCACAATTTATCTGCATAACAAAGTGTTTTGGGGCACAAAAAGATACACTGAAGCATAGGGTTTTACGATCTCACCATGCGGTCTAAACTTCCTGTTTGTTAAAAGATAACCCGTACTTTGCAATATCGCTGGGCTTGTAAACCGCAAATATTTGGCATAGGTTTGAAAGACATAAATACCCCTCCCTGTTCCTTTCACACACACAAAAGTTCTGCTAGCACTTCTTCCTTGAAGCTGTTTAAGGCATTGCAGCTGTGGAGGCTGTGTTCACAAGCATGAGCTGCGTTAATACCATTAGCAAAGATAGATGAAAGATGAATTCGCCTTTGAAGGAGTGGATGAAGCGAGGAGGAGGGGATTCAAGAATAAAAGTGGCCACATTAGAGAGAAACAGCAGTCTGCTGGGGGCTAAAGGGCAGGCTGGGAGAGTTAGGAGTATCCTCTGGCCCTTTAGAGGCAGGCACAGCTTCTCCAATTATCCCCCTGCGTACCACCCACCCATTTGGATCACAGTGACTTCATTAAGATGGCACGCTGTTTTGCCAATGTGGTTCCAATCGGGCCCAAACTGTACATAAACCCCGCAGGAAATGCAGCTGGGTGACAGACTGTCAAAAACTAAAGAGGGAGGCAGAGAAGCAAGGAGTAAGGGTGTGTATGTGGGGTGAGGGCTGAGGAAAATAAAACACATGTGAAGCGCAGCAGAAGGGATGGGGGCATGATTAACGATGCCGACACTTTGAAGGCAGGAAGACACCTGGCGACCATCTTGTCTCCGTGGGCCATGGACAGACGGTAATGCTTTAGTGTGTAGGAATTAGGCCCTACGCATCTCCCAGCTTTAGCACGGAACCGCTGGCCAGATGGGGACTAAGCCGGGGGGATTGCAGAAGACTCAAGGAATGAGACACGACTGCCGGTCCGACCAACTGCAGCGGAGTCTCCGTTGACTTGGCAGCATGCTTAGAGAATGATGGATAGTACGCTAGTCTGTGAGCTAGTTCACTTCCCTTATTGACTATGATTGTGTTAAATCCCTCCCATACGGCCGCGCTTGGGAAGACTAATGAAGTGACTTGGCTATGTGTATTTCCCAGAAAGGATACTGTACACTTCCTGCTTTTGCCAATCCATAAACAGCCATTGTTGTATAGTGCCTTGCAAATAAACAACAGGCGCCTAAAAAGTCTTGTGTCTGCATGACCTTAAATATACAAGCGTAAAGCCCCGACTGCATGACATACTGACTCTGAAATATGAGTTTTGTGGTAAACATTCTTGTTTAACAGGCCTATCGTTTCAGGAAAACATAAATAGGATGTTTAGGTATCATTAACGGAACCATTCCACATCTGTGAACTACTGCCTTCCCTTGAACTTTTGAGTTCAAACTTTACAGGATACATACAATGATTTCCTCCCATTTTTCCCCCCATGAAACAGAAAAAAAAGACCCTGAAAACTGTATTCGTCAAAACCCCCCCACCAATAAACACATTGTAAAATGTCAGCTTCCCAAGCCAAAGATGGTAATAACAAAGTCTTGACAGGAAAAGTGGCGACACAAGCAGCTGAGAATGGCCTGAGGGCTTCAGCCAACAGTGGATCAGGGTGTAGGTTAGAGTTATTAGACCAAACGGGCGGGTGGATGTGGGGGGAGCTGGGATTGTTCCTGTGGCAGCAGTATTGAGGTCGTCTTTGTAAGTAATTGGTCTGGTAGTTAGCCACAGTTAAGCATCTCCACAGCGGACCCTGAGGGCTAAACTGCTAGCAACGTTGTCATTACTAGGATCCCTTTGAAGACACCTAAGGTTGAGTCTGACCATTTGTTACGCTCTTTATGCGGTTTTTGGAGGAGCCCAGTATTGCTGCTGTTGACAAATCTCTAATAATGAATACTCTGGCATGTTTGATGGATGACTGTGCGTCAAAGTCTGACGTGCAGCAATTTTTTTTTCATGCATGCTTTACTTTTTTGGCTTTATTGAAACACAACGTCTGATCTCATTTCACTTGGAACACACCTTGTATGTACTAAAACTGTGATTAGATAACATATTATCTAATCAGTATGCATTCAGAAAATCCTTAACAAATCAATCCATAAAAACAGGAGCTCCATGTATGGCAAAAGCATAGACATAAGAGATAAAGATGGATTAAACTTGTGAAAAAAAAGTTAACAAAGAGAACAATAAATGATTCTAGTGAAAGATTGATAAGCCAACAATAAAAGTGCAGCGATAGAGCTGAATTTAAATAGAATCCTTTAAAGTGACTGTTAAGCTGTTGCAAATAGTTTTAATGATTGTTTTATTGAGTGTTTCTGTAATTAGGAGACGAGTATAAAGTATTCTAGGTTCACATGGCCTAAACAATCATAAACGTGGATGAAAGGTTAAGCATCAATAGTTAAAAGGTGTAGAGTTGGGTATGTGATTGGCCCTGTACAAACAGTATTTGTGTACAGGGTTCCTCACACATTTAATATAAACAAATGAAGGTTCAACATCCTGAAAACGAATTATGCTACGATGAAATGTCTACACATCCACTTACAAAAACAGCGAGCATTGGAAAGTAACTGCCTCATGTCCTTAAGAAAGAACAAGTAGTCCGGGTACATGTGTCACGACCCGGTCTCTAAAAATATACACATGGTGGGCCAATACCCACAAAACATGCCACAAGAAAGAATGGTCCTTTGCAGCGGTGAAGGCAGCAACTCCGGAGCTCCGCTTCAAGCAGGTCTCAAATCAGCGCTTGGGGAGAGCAAAACACATGTTTGGTATGTTATGGTTAGAATTAGCATCCCTGGTTTTCAACGGATGTGGGTTTGATCCCTATGGCCTCCAGGCTCAATCAAGTCAATCTAAAATTAGTGGGCTGCCTCTTTTTTCCGGAAGACAGATAATTCCCCCTTGATTGTGGAGAGGGAAAATTATTGGGAAAAGCAAACATGGTAAGGAACGTGGAGAGTGGGCGAGTCCAGAGTATGGGTACAACACAGTTATGGTGACGCCGAAAATAGTGACAGGTGTAGTGACCAGCAGTTGCCAATAAACACATTCATAGTAAAAATACACTGACGACGGGAATGGGAAAGCTTTGCGTCGGCTTTTAAATCTGTACGTGTTATAGCTGTGGACATACCGTTTGGAATGCCTGGAAACTAAATGCTAAAACTAGATAGGATTGAGTCGTTTGTACTTGGACAAAGTCAGGCTGATAAAAAATTGGGGGAGGGGCAGCTCTTCTTACCAAGAGCAAATAAAAAAAAAAAAAAAGCTTAAGTTTAATTAAGAATCCATAATTCCATGTCAAGAACATGTTACAATTAGAGGGGTACTCTTCCAAAGAAAAATTACAATATACTGCCAGCAATGCTGGAGGAATTACTATCAGAATGGGTGCTGCCAAGGGGGTAAGCTTCGCTTCAGAACTCGAACCTCCTATGGCGCCATTTTGATGCTACCTAGCCATCACCTCCCGTTAGCATTCCACTGACTAGCATTCAGTTTGACGTCACTTGACAGTGAATAACTTTACATCAGAAGCGTTTAAAGACTCTATTTGTCCATTGTTTAGTTCTAAAGAAACACAACACTGTATAAAAGGCTCCATTACCTTGTACTCACGTTATGGCTCCGTAGCAGACGTTTTTGTAAAAATAGGCTAACGATTGTGTCACATAGTAGAGGAATTACCGTACAGTACAGGAGAAGCTCGCAGGCAGTTTCGACTTACTTGAGCTGTTTAGGTTTAATTACTAATGTTAACTTGCATTTTAGTTAGCAATAATTAGCCTGTGCCAATGTTATCTCCTTACATATACCTTACGCTCTCCGTCTCTGTAAGATTGGGAATGATTGAGATTTCTCTTGGCACAGCTACCAGAAGACTTACAACTTTCAGACAGGTTGCTCACGTCACATTTACATCGTCTCTCTCAGTTGGAGGCTGCGCAGTAAAGCTGGCCATCACCAGAAAAGTGCTTCTAATAGCCTTTACTGGTCTCCGTCCAGAGAAACGGGCTCTGTTGGTCCATTATATACTGTCTATGGGTGCTGCAGGGTGGAAACACAAATGTTTAAAAAATTGATCTTGAACTCGTCAAGGGGCTACTGTGACTATGAGCATAGGAAAAGGACACAGGTACCTCTGTGTGTGTAAAGCTTTCAACAGCACCCCTACCCTGAACAATGTAACAAAGCCCATACTGGCCTGAAAGGTAAATAAGGCCTTCTGCCCACTAATTACAGAGGGGCTTAGGGACCGTTAGCCCCATCTGTTTCAACATGCAAATCACATCCGATATGGGGACAGTTGGCTCCTTTGGAAATAACTGTAATACAAGGCCTGTTTGCCTGTTTTGGATCCTTTTGTACCCTTGCTTTATTGAAAAAGGGTTTGCACGCAACAATTGTCCTAAACAAATGCAATCAAATTAACGCAAACCAAAATTTAGATGTCTAGGATGCACATAACTGCTTTGCAATGACTATATTTTAACATGCATTTAGGATCTGCCTCAAATTGAAATACGGTAATTGAAGCAGTCAGTTTGGGTATTGCTGAACAATCACATTACGGCGAGTTATACTTAGATCTGAATACCATGCAGACAAGACTTTTGTGCAGAGGAAAACGAAAAGGAAAAACACTGCAGCCTTGGCTGCTGATGTCACTAGATTCTCAAGTGTTTTTGTCCCTAAAAAAAAAGGAAAACTTACACAATAAAATATGTTGTGCTGTGCTATCCTGTTTTGTACATTTCCTGAAATCCAAGGTGTAGGGTACAGGAAAAATCCAGGGCAAGAGGGAAGGTCAGCCTTCAGTGTTGGAGGTCTGGAAAAACCATTAGGTGAAATGGAAGGGAAGAGACAAGGTCTAAGTTATTTCCTCTCTCTTTTTCTTTTCTCTCCATCATTCGAGAAAAGGGTCGGGTCGGGGGGGGGGGCTTTAACCTCACTGCTGAGAAGGAGGCAATGACAGGAGGACTCAGGACACACTTGTGTATTGCGACAGAGTCACATGGGTCATGAAAGAAGTGTCTCTCTGTTGTGTATCTGTTAGTATGTTTGTGTATGTTCTTGCTTTGACTTGTTATGCATCACAAGAATGGCATATTTCAAACATTTAAATACATCCAACAAATTTGAATAAGTCCCAAAATACTGTAGATCTTATCAAGTGTCTGTGTGTGTGTGTGTGTGTGTGTGTGTGTGACAAGAGTTCATGTACACCGGTTACACAACAGCTTGAGGTGAAACGTTGCCAAGAGGTGTTAGGTAATCACCTGTAAAACAATGAGTGAGAAATAGAATCAGGAAGTTGAGCTTTATATAAAACAAGGGCCCTTTTTTTTTTTTTTTTTTCAAAGTCTCTCCTGATAAGATTTTATGTCACACTGACTTGATTTTATGTTATTCATGTGGTAAACGATGTCTACAGAGTTGCTTTGATCGCATGGCAACGTTTCCAAGGAAATATCTGAATAGTTTGTGATTCTTTGGCTCACTTTGTTACCTATTTCTGGGAGTGCTGCCCGTCCACTTTGACAAGAAAATAAAAAATATAAAACAGAACATGCCTTGTGTATCTTCATTTTATAAAAAGAGCACAAAGACAAGTGCTCTGGGTCACCCTGCCAAATGAACACCACTACCCTGGAAGCGTGGAATACAGGCACGGGTCTTTTGTGAGCCCAGTTTTCAGAGCAACCCTGTGGCTTTCCTCAGGTGCTCAACGTTTCCCTGCAGCTTTCCAAAGCAAGCGTATTGGTTAACCACCCAAACCACTCAAGCATAATGCAATCTCCGATTCACAACACACAAAATGTATTGGCAGCAATCCATGGAACCTAATCCAGGAAGGGGAAACATTTCTGCAAACAGACTCTTGTTTGAAAACGTCTCATGAATGGTTTCTCGTCTATTCTGAATTATGTTGAGTCGCCAACATTTTTATTTTTTTTTTATTTCCCAAATTTGTGATTTTTTTTGTTTTCCTCATTACCAACTACCAACAAGGGAGAGTGGTAGACAGACAGTGTGGCCTCTGTGCACAAGTGCTTTCCAAACACTGAAAGCAGTTGTCCTGGAATGTGCACTGGTGTACAAGCAAGCTCTGAAATTATGGCCCTGGCCATTGCTAAAGAAAATAAAATTGATGCAATCCGTAGAGCATGCAGCTTTTAATTAGTGGCTTCCGTCTCCTAATTGGTTTCTCTCCAGTTCCCTCCGCCTTAATTCGGGATCGGACCAATTGGCCATGCTGCATTTAGTGTGCTTTGTTTGTCTTGAGAGAAACCGTACACCGTAATCAAGGCACTAAATTAACGTTTTCAAGGGCAGTACTGGAAAATCTGTGCAGAGAACAGTCAACCTCATTCTTTTTTTAGTTTTCCACATTTCTTTAAAGGAAATACATCTGTACGGATTGTGGGACCAACCAGAGGACAAGCACTGTGTTGTGTTATAAACATAAGTTGTTCTGAAAATGTGGAAGAATAAGTAACTAATTTGGGTTCAGGCCATACACAGTGTATTTACATTCTTGGCATTCAGCATATCATGTTTCAAAGAGTGTGACAGACAAGCTTAAATTCCTTGCTTACCAACGATATTAGCAACCATTGAAGTGAGGTCAAAGATCAGATCTACAGACCAAAAATATATATTTTTTTTTAAATGCAAGGAATACTGCCTCTTATAATTTCTTCAGTACTTCCTGCCTATACTTTAATCATGTCATTACACAACTTTGTACATATGCAGAACATGTATTTAACTCTACTGAGAGAAAATATAATGCCCCATTTATGCTGAAGCTGAGTTTTTGCCTATGCAATAAGCCCTTTTCATAATGGCTTGTGGAAAGTGCATTATCTGAACGCAAATGTTTACTCATGACCTAACAACTGAGTCATGTTTATTGCTCGCAACAAAAGCTAACGGAGTGAAAACACACAGGAGATCACAAAGCTAAAGCTTACTGTGGTATGTTTATAGTCGGGTTCGTGGTCTTTTAGAGGTTTTGTGTCAGAGCGCAAATGAGCAAATGCTCCCATGTAGCTTTCCATTCAAGGTGGGTGAGCATGGTATGGGACACAGGTAAGCCAATGATGGACACCATTTTATGATTTCTTTTTGGGCATTTTAGGCATTTATTTGTGACAGGACAGCTTAAACATGAAAAGGGAGAGAGAAGGGGAATGACACGCAGCAAAGGGCCACAGGTCGGAATCAAACCCGTGGCTCTCCGTCAAGGACTGAGCCTCAGTATATGGGTGCGCGCTCTACCAGGTGTGCTAACCAGGCGCAGGAAAAGATAATAAAAAAAAAATACTGAATCAAAACGAGGACAGGAGGAAAAGGAGATAAAAGCAGGGAAAAGAGAGAAACAGGCGACTGGTTGGCTGCTGACAGCTTGCAGCAGGCTTTAAGGAGCATTCATTCGAGGTCAGGGACAGGTCTGGTTGCCCGGCACTGCTGGATTCTTACTTACACACATTCCCTGTGTCATCCTCTCTCGTGGTTACTGTTTCCACCAGCCAACAACCGCATTTGCTTGTTACTGGGGCAACTTGAAGAAATGTACTTTGCATAGAAATCACATTCTCCACACAGTAATGAAGAGGCAAGGCCTGAACCGCAAGTGGAGTTAAAACTCATGATACATAACATCAAATTACAAAAATGACTGGGAGGGCGCCCGGATAGCTCAGTTGGTAGAGCGGGCGCCCATTACTCCTCGACGCAGCGGGCCCGGGTTCGACTCCGAACTGCGGTCCTTTGCTGCATGTCATTCCCCCTCTTTCTCCCCTTTCATTTCGTCACCTGTCCTGTCAATAAAGGCCTAAAAATGCCCCAAAAAATAATCTTTAAAAACAAAAACAAAAAGACTGGGATGTAATATGCGGCTTTTGGATTTTACAGAACTACTCCATGCTTTGTTGTTATAGCTTGATTTTTTTACCCTTAATTACAACTGATTATTGATAAGGTAGGTTGCTGGAAACATCAATCTATTACGCTGTTGCAGTTGTGCTTTAAGCTGCTCTAGACAGTCTAGAGAATTTCAAAATATTAGCTGTTTGTATGAGATGCAATTTGTATAAATGCCTTGAAAGCCAAGGAAATGTGTATTTGTTTCATTGTGTGATTGGTGCATGCATCTCCCTGGAGCTGGAGTAGACAACATGTGACTCCATTTCTGGAAAGCAAAACAACATAGCAAGCGTGTAGCTGGGTTCTATTAAGCATTTGAGGGCGTAACCTAATTCCATGCAACATTTAGCGGTAAAGAAAGTCACAGATTGCCCATGGATGTAAGTAGTGCCTGAATTATGAGGGGCAGAAAATAAGGAGGAAAGACTGTGAAGGAGGGCAACCGGATAAGCAATAAAGATGATGGAGATATAGGAAAGAAGGGGAAAAAGAGGAGGTATATGGTGAACTAGGTGTCCGAGAAAGAGACAGAGTTCCTCCATTCTGCTTTCTGTCTGTGACCAGTAGGTTTAATGCTCGGACGTCTCTCTCTCGCTCTCTCTGTCTGTTTACAATTACCGTGCCGCGAATGAATCTTCCACGAATGACTGCTCAACTGGCAGCCCTGACTAGTCAGGAACAAGGGAGCTATTAGTGGAGGAACTGAGGAAGGAAGGAAGAGGGGAAAGCCAAAGGGAAGGCAGTCCAGCTCAGAGGCCCAGGGAGGGAGGGGAGCGGAAGGAGGGAGGGAGGGAGGGAGGGAGGGAGGGAGAATGCTTAGTGGAGGGAAAGAGGGAGGGAGGTGGGGAAGCGATGCAGAGGGATCAGTGGAGTTATACAGCAAATAGGGAAGGGTGATAGAAGAGGAGGGCTCAGCCACATCTCCCTAAGGCGATCTGTTCGGCAGAAGCAAAGATCCCAGAGGAGGAAGAAGAAGAGGGGGAGGAAGAGACCGTAGCATCCCCTCATCCCAACCCACCAATCTCCCCCCCCCCCCACCGCTAGCAAGAAGAGGAGATGAAAGAGATTAGTTCTGGGGTCTGGCCCGGAGGACAGTGGACCAGGCAGCCTCTGAAATTCTTTCATTTCTCAGGCAACAGGATTTAGGATGGGACCTCCCTATGGTCCTTTGACACGAGAAATACACAAGAGCATTTCTTGGGTGTGACACTCTCTCAACCCCCTCCATCGCCTATCTGACCCGAGTCAAGGTTTTTTCAGGCATGAGAGCGCTTCAGGGGACTTCCTGACAGCCATAAATTACTCTGACTTCAGAGATGACATGCAGGGAAAAAAAGAAGCGCTGGTACCCTTTTTTGCAACACTAACACACACACACACACACACACACACACACACACACACACAGAGGTAAAATCCCAAACCTATGAAACAGCTGCCTTTCACACGGTCATTCATCAAGCGGAGCCTGTGAAAGAGGAAATGAAGTGACACTGCTCCGTCATCCTCTTTCCGATGCATCTGCCAAGTCCTTGCTGCAGGGCTGCAGGGCCTCACAGACCACAAAAAATATTTCTGTCTCACATTATTGTTGTATCTATAACTGACCTTAGGGGGTCACACTCTGTCATAAAGAGTTCTCCTTAAAATCATTGACTAAATCATTTCAGTTTTCAAAGGAGACAGGCCAGTGCACTCATCTTTTAATGCTGCATTCTGAAAGGACCGAAGCAAAGACGATGGGGTATTGGAGACACAAGCCAGAAGGATTTAGCAGGACTGAACCCGGTGCCAGCAAGTGGAAACACGCATTTCCAGGTTTCAACTCATCAGCGTAAATCAAAGTAAAGAAGAGTATCTCTATTAGCCTAAATGACATTATGATGGCAGGTATGGTCAAGGACACTGTCCTCGTATACTCCCAATTTCCCAAACCAACAGTGGCTTAACATTTTCGTATTTGTTACATTGCTATGTTGCTTACATCTTGGGCAACCAGTGTGCAAAGTTGCCAGCTAAAGTTGAATCAACACAAAGGGCAGCAACAACAGATCCTTACAGAACCAGTGCTTCCATTAAAACACATCAGTTTCTCCCCTTTCTGGCACAGACACATAAACAAGACAAAGCATCAGATGATAAGTCAACCGAAAATGAACAACAATTCTTCTGAAAATTCTTTGTTTTAAAAAAAAAAGTAATTGATAAACAAAATTGTCAAATATTTGCTGGTTTCAGCATCATCGCATGGGATTATAATAAGCTGCTTTTCATTTCTTTTCATGTCAATGTTAATCTTAGTGTTTTGGACAGCTGGTCAAACAAAAAAGGCAATTTAAATATGTGTCTTCAGGTTATTATCATTATGGTTACTTTTATTCAACTATTTTAGAATTGTTTGGAAAAGTAATCATGAGAATAGTCAATAATCATTAGTTGCAGCCCTAATGCTAATGTTAGGTATTCCTCTTTAACACAAAAAAAAGCAAAAGGTCTCATAGTGCCCAAAGGAATCTACTTAACCACATGCTTAACCAACACTGATGTATACACACAGCTCAGCTACATGGAAACACAACTCCTACTCTGACAGCCAAATGGTCCTCCTCACAGAAGAGCCTGGTGGGATTGATTTCATTTCAGCTACAATGGGTAACTTAAATCTTGATGAAGATGTCTGAGGCCGGCAGAGGATATACATTGGGATACCGTTACTCCCCCGGCCTGTCCAGTGGACCTCTGGAATTACTGCAGCAAATAATAGCCCATTTGTTTAGCCATTCTCCAAACATGGCACTGGACCTTGTTGAAGTGAACAAAAAAAGGAGGCACAAACCTGCTTTTTAATCACAGGAAAAAAAGGAGACATACTAGCTAGTAGCTCGCTTTGTGACATTACCGTACCCACTCCTCCAGCTCCCATTTCAAATCCCCCCAAAACTTACACCTTATCCACTTGTAAGCAGCTCTTAATGTGGTGTTGGGATACCCCGAGCAGAGAGCCGGGCTCAGGGAGCTTCAGCAGGGGATATTTGGAACATACAAAGGGGGTATTATTTGTTGCACCCCTCTAGTTGGCCCCTAACCAGCTTCTATTCTGTATGTGGGTCCGACTGTATCCTGATGGTAGCGAATGTTGACTCCTTCCGACTGCCTGGTTTTTACACAGACTAGAGAAAGCCAAACAAGCTGTCAAATGTCCCCTAAGGTGGCACATACATTTACCTTTTAATCCGTTAAAGTTAAACTAATGTCTATGTTTAATATCTGTAAGATGTGTTTCAAAGACTGAATCATATTGATGTCATATTCATGTTGTTTCAGGTACCGGTAAGACAATGTACAATCCAGGGAGGCCAGTTTGAGTAATAGATCCATGAGTTTGAAGGCTTATCAGATGCCAAAACACTGCACAGTGGTTTATGATACTTTACAACAGTGGCAATTATTTCATTTTTCGTTGCGAGAACAAAAGTAGAAATAGTGTTTATGTTACTGTTATGACAGCTTGATAGACAGCCAACTATGTAATTAGATGGTTAGCTAGCTATCTAGCTGGTTAGCAAGGTGTTGACTAGTTGCTTTGCCAGACCCTCCTTCAAAGCGTGCTGAAGGAAGGAAGGCTGCTCCAAATAGCATTCGGGTATGGGAGGAAAATGCTCTGGTTTATTGGCATTTCTTTAACCCAATCAGAATTGTCACGGGTGGTGCTAAACTCCGCACAGAGCCGCTGTAAAACAGTCGTGCGAGAGAAAACTCAGATTGGACCGATAGTCTAGCTAGCTGTCTAAATTTAGCCTGCAGAGATCTGAGGAGCAGTTAACCATAGTCCTCATAAATCCACCGAATAAAAAAATTCCAACACAAAGAAAGCGGAAGGAAACGGAAAATACATGCATCGGGCGGAATTTCCCGCTGCATGGGAGCAATCCCGGAATTTGAACACCAAGTATATAGACTAGGTGTCGTCTAACCATAACTGCCATCTAACACACTAGATAACACATCTAGCAGAAGCTAGAATTTTAAGTTAAAGTGTTTTGCTGTTTTTTGTTCCGCCAACTGCCGATCAAATTTTCCCTTTGAGGGACAATAAAGCTCTCTGAACTGAACTGAGAATTAGCACAAACCATTGCTTTGCTAAATGTATGCTATCTACAGTAGTTGACAATGTTCAGGTTAACTGAGCAACTCATGGAATTCCTATCTGTAGAGGAGAGATGTATGCACTAAAGACACAACAGTTTACTGGGACATATCGGTTGTTAAATTATTTGTATTTAAAATAACCTGAGTTGACAACAACCAATCTTTTTCAGGTAGGCACAGTACCATCAAATGCCTCACTGTACCTCCATGTTAGTGCAAAACAGTGTTGCTGTTGTTGCTTTGTAACACCTAATCATCTGCACTGCAACTAGGGGGCCATCCACACCGTGACGCTTTTTGATGCAAACGCACGTTTTGCATCGTTTGGGCCTATCGTCCAAACGGATCCTGTAAAATATAAGAATATACTGATTTACACAGTATGTGCGGGCTAGAAAGCAACTGATTGGATGGTAGCCACAATGTATGAAAGACCACTGTGCCCTTATTGTGCCCATTAGGGTTGATAAAATCTGCTATCATGGTGAATGTAATTCATTCATTATGTTCACTGATTAGTAACATTGCCCACACTCATTTGATATAACAACTCTGCCATGCTAAAAGGATCAGTATAAAGAGAACAGAAGAATCTTTGTCAGTGTCGTAGATACACAGACAGGAGGACAAAAGAAAAACAAAAAGGCAATAAAAAAAGTGCAATAAAGAGACGTAAAAAGAGGAAAATATACTAGGTCTGCAGCAGTATTGCAAAAAAGAGGAGGTTAGGAGTAGCATTTGTGAGAATAAACGAGATTTCCTGAACTGAGAGCATTCCAAGGGCGCCGGTGGTCTCGGCTTGCCAAGAGGCAAGACGACACATGCTGGAGATGTCTGCCAGGTAGCAGAGCACAAAGAGCCCTCATTTCCTCCCGATCCCTCCCTCACTCCCTCCTCCCCGCCCCACACACACACACACACACACACACACACACACACACACACACACACACACACACAAAAAAAAAACACACACACACACACACACACACACACACACACACACACACACACACACACACACCTCCCTTCACCATCATCATGTCTTTCTCTCTAGCTGACGGAAATGCAGTGTCTTTTGATTTACAAATGGCAAGTCTTGTACTTCTTTAACATAGAGAGCACTATGTCAAGAAACCGAAAAATGGATAAAACATGCATGTAGTTTGATCACCAGCTAAAAACACAAGCAGTTTCTTTCCCTATCTTAAAGCTGATTTAAATGTGTTTATGTGCATGATATGTATTTCTGACAGACTGCTGTTCTACTGTGCATACTAAATTACATCAAAATAGGAATTCCTATAACACTGTTAAAAACTTTAACTTTGTTAAGCTCAGTTGTACTTGCTACTACACTCTCTTCGACTGAGTTCAATCTTTTTGCGGCTAGATAACCAGAGTCAGTCTGGTCTTGCAGGTTTTTTCTGCGCCTGGTCGGATTGGAGGCTTTTTGTGGTGGTATTCTTGGATGCACACACATGTGTAAGCTGATACTAATACAGCCCTTGAAGTTTGATACTTGCCTGGGGATCCTGCTCCCCCAATGCTCACTAACACGCATGCACACAGCTTCCCAGAGCTCATCCATCCCTAGGTGGTATCCCATTACTTGCTTGCAAAGATACACACACACACATTTTTGTTTTCTTTTGCCACTGTAGCTTCACTAAGCCACAAGCCAAAACTCTCACTCTGCCTTCTCATTACTGCATCTTTGAAACACAACCAGGGCAGGAAATACTTTAAATACTCTCAAAACAGGATGGTGAGAGAACAGTGTTTGTGCAAAGAGAATAATACCAAAACTGCAGCTAGTGGTTAATATTAAGAACTTTACCTTGAATGAAAACAGCTAAACAGAATGCAGCATTTAAGCAGAGAGACCCTAATAGCTACGGTGTGGAGAATATCAACAGCTCGGCTCAGCTTTAGCAGGACACCCTGTACTGTGGCAGCGGGGCCCTATTTAGAACTGTGCAGTCAGGAAAAAACCGGTGAATAAGCTCTAATCCTTTAAGACAGCACCAATAGAGATTCCATCATGCTTGGCTCGTCACGAGAAGAGAGCAAAGCTTGGGAGATGATAACGTCAGTCCAACACAAAATAAAATATGGCCTGTTTTGACTGGCTGGCTTATAGTCGTTCTTTTAGCTAAGGGTTGTTTCCTGTTGAGTGGAGGTATGGCTCAGGTGGAGGTTACTGCCAAACAAAAGGCAAAACAAAAGGTATTCACAGAGAAAACTTTAAGGATCCTCCGATGCCCACGTGTGAGGCCAAATAACAAAGACTCATAGGAGGTTCTCTTCACTAAGTCTTAACGTACAGTCTTTAGTATTTAAACGAGCCAACGCACATAAACTAAAGCACAATGTGCATCAGATACACACATCGTAGGTTACTTTACTTTGGAGTCAGATGGGGTTACCAATACAAGAACAAAACAAGAAATTTCAACACATTACTTTGAGTTTTCTGAAATTTAAGAGATCAATTGATTACTCTATAAGAATAAATCGACAGATGAATCAACCATGAATTGTGTCACACAACAATGACTTCCAATCACAACACAGTGTAAGAGAGTCAATGCAATTTTCTTTAACATCATTCATAAGTTATTTGTCACTTTCTAAATAGTCACAATATCACTTTCACGAATGTCATTCTGGTTCACCAGGCAAGTGATAAAAGCATAAATCATTGGCTAAACACAACTGATCTGCGACATGCAAGCCTGGACGCACGCGCGCACGCGCGCACGCACACACACACACACACACACACACACACACACACACACACACACACACACACACACACACACACACACACACACACACACACACACACACACACACACACACACACACACACACACACACAGTGACGTGAGCTCTAAATGCAAGAGGAAAAAAAATCAAAGCTGCACTTAGCTAATGCCTGAATATTTACCAAGTGGCCCACTAATTACAGTCTGGTGGAATTTGACTGTGATTACAATTAGCAACGTCCAGACTGGCTTGAAAACACTGGCAGATGTTCAGGCTGCTCAAACTGGCCTGATGTCGGGTATTTACTTTGTATGACTCTTGCTAAAGCTCAGTAGGCCAAAGGACTTTATAAATGCAGTTTTATCAACACAGACAAGCTTGTTAAGAAGAAGACACGGGGCCAGTTGCACTGCAGTGTGCATGAAATTATAAATTACAGTCGGAGAGGCCCACTTAATGGATATAAATGGTGCATTTTGTGGGTCTTAAGATTAAAAAGGACCACTAACTCTGTGAAAACAAGCATGACTTAGAATTATAAATAGTGACCATGAAATAGTCACATGTTGCACAATTACAACGCTAGCGGGTGTTACTGGAAGCATGTGTTGGGACACAAGACCACAAGACCATGAAGGCTCATAAAATATCTCACGAGGGCTCATGTTTCAGTGCCGTGCATCATGCTGTAGAGCTACATTTCAGTGAATGACAGAAAAAAATGGATAGAAAAACCAAATAACTGCCACATTTAGAGAGACAACATAAAAATGTGGCGCTGCTATACTGCACAAAGTATCATAATCCAATACTACAGAATATTAAATAATACCACAGAGTTCCTTGAGACATCACTTTCAGCCTGTTTTTATGTGGTAAAACTCCTTTTAGTGTGATGTTTCCTGCTGTTGCCAGCCACAAGGAAAGTTGGCTACATCTTGGCATTTAGTCATCACTTTTATCTAAATGCCTTACACTGTATCACTTGGAGTACATACTTTGTCCTCAGTGAGGATTAAACCCCTAACAGCAGAGCTTTCTCACTTTATCCATTGAGCAACATAGGGGCCATAGGGACAGGTTTGAAATATTTTGTAAGCATTTGCAATTATTTTGGCAGGCTATTAATCTGTAAGAATTGTCAGTATTGATCATAATTGTCAAAAGAACTGCCCATGTCAAGTTTGGCACCATCTCCTGTTCAGAAGCCACACTACAGTGCAAGGGTCTGATTTTCAGAGGGTGGAGCATGTGAACAGATCTAACACAGAACATGAGTGTATAAAAAGGTCAAGGTATTTTGAAGCGGTGGAAGATGAGATAACAAAAAAATGATAAATAAATGCTGTAAAATATTTAGCATTCTATAAAAGGATCTTTTTACATCTTTAAAACCATGTTAAGACCGATTACATACGAGCAAAGAAATAGCTTGATCTTTGAATCACTCATTATTTGCAGTCAGAAAAATAAACATTATTTAAGCCTGTTTTACTCCCAATTTTGCAATTTCAATATTGTATAATTAGACCAGAGCTAACTTTAGTGTTTTATCGGGCAACATCTGACAAACAGCATTCCCAGGAAGGAAGGTGTTGCAGCCATTTATTTGTTGTCATTGTTCCAACATGGTAACACACCTGGAGAGCTGTTAGGTGACTCAAACAGCATTCTGGCACAAGTTCATCCACAACACAGTGAGTGAAATTTGTAGATACTGTAAATAACGCTGGGAGAGAGGAAATTTGTAGGTGGTTCAACTGTGCTCACCAGTCGAGACACAATTTGTCTGTATAATTATAGTTTAATAATACCTATATTTATAAAATATATTTACTGAAAGCACTTCATCAGTAGCTGAGAAGGATGTGATCTTGTGTCCTCAAGAGGATATTTGTGCATCCAAAGTGACTAAATTTATTTATTTGTTGGTTAAGTTAAACTTAACCAACAAATGGTGGTAGAAAACAAAGGCTGGAAAAAAGCCTGTGCTGAAATGGTCAGTAGACCATTTCATAGTAAAGTAAGTGACAACAATTTTGCTAATGTGAGGTGAACAGTTTATTCCTCGACCACATTTTACAGTCTTTTCAGATCAGATGGTGTTTGCTTAGTCGACCCACACAACTCCATCACCAGGAAGACGCAAAATGCAATTGAAAGTTTCAGAAAGTGGCCTAAGTTATGATTTTTGTTTTAAAAAAAATGTCATACAGCAACATGATTAGGAGTCTACGGCCACACTTGCAGGTCATGGCCATGACATGGTGCTCTTTGGATGCTTTTATATAGACCTTAGTGGTCCCCTAATACTGTATCTGAAGTCTCTTTCCCGAAATTCAGCCTTGGTACAGAATTACAGCCACTAGAGCCAGTCCCACAATGAGCTTTCCTTAGGATGTGCCATTTCTGTGTGTGTAGCTATTGAGGAGGAGAGGGGGGGGGGGCAAGGTGGAGAGTGGGGGTGTGGCCTTGACCAACTGCCACTTTTCTCGTTTGAAAGCCATGATGTCTCTCTCTTTCTCATTGCTGGACTAAATTCTCTGGGCAGGCAAAGCAGAGAAAGGGGAGGTAATCTTGCTTGTTATGACCTCATAACAAGCAAGATTCCAGAACGGCTCATCTGAGCTTTCATTTTCTCAAAGGCAGAGTAGGATACCCAGGGCTCGGTTTACACCTATCACCATTTCAAGCCAATTGGGGACCATAGGCAGGCTGGGGGAACTCATATTAATGTTAAAAAACCTCATAAAGTGACATTTTCATGACATGGGACCTTTAATAGTAGGGATGCATGGCCGAAATACTTTTATCACCGAAACAATACAGCCGAAATGTTGTGATGATGCAAACAGAAAACGCGACCTGCACGTGTGTCAGTACCCGATCCGTTCCACCTGCAAAGCGTCTCCTAAGCAAAGAGGTTGAGACGGACCACGGAGTGACAACAATGAAAAGTGCTCTTAGAGTCTGTCAGCACACGTTTCAGTGAGATCTGTTCGGATCCTCTGCGCTTCATCGCGACTGTACTTGATCCGCGTTATAAAGACCATTACTTGGATGCGGAAATAAAGCAGGGCGCACGAGAAATGATCCAGGCCACGATGGATGCGGAGAACCTGCGTGGAGACGGAGACGGAGTGCGCACGGAGCAGCGCCCAGCACAGGAGGAGATCAGAGCGCAGAAAAAAAGACTCGTCTCTCTGCACCAGATGAGGGGCATGCACCCTCGTTGTCTGATATGTTCAGTGAAATCCTGCAGAGTGCCTTAAATAAAAATAATAATAATAATAATAATAATAATAATAATAATAATAATAATAATAATAATAATAATAATAATAATAGGTAAGCTATTCTGTTCTTAGGCTATTAAACTTTAATATTAATTTATACAATTGCAATGCCTTGATTTTAGTAAAGTTAGTACACAGTCATAGCCATAAATGCTATGGTACTAACAATTGGCATAATTTCTTTCGGTGTTTTTGGTTTTTTGTTTTTGGTCTTGGTTTCCTCTTTTTCGGTTTTCGGTTTCGGCCAAGAATTTTCATTTCGGTGCATCCCTAGTTAATAGTTGTTGCAACAGCATGTGAAAAAAACTACAAAGTTTGCTAGGCCAAAAAGAACATTAATCTCGTGATAAAAAAATTGACGCCGTTAATAACGCATTTAACTGACAGCACTAGTTTTAAGCGAAATGCTAACACCTATATGCATGTATAAACGTTCACAATGACAAGGCTATAGCCTACTGATGTTAAGCGGGTTTAACTGTGATCACCATTTTAGTTTAGCATGTTAACATGCTAACATTAGCTATTAAGCTAATGCAATTAGTTACTGCCATCCATAGAGTCATGCCACTAGTGGACTGACTCTACCATCTTCTCAAAAAAAGAGATTTCCCGCTTTTCTATTTTTTATATCATTGTAAACTAAATATATTTGGGATGTCTGTCAGACAAAACAAGTAATTTGCAACCCTTCACACGTCCTATGTTCTTTCCTTGTCTGAAATGTATAATAACGGTTATATGAGATCACAAGTGTCAAGGCCCTGGAGTCTCATTATCCATTGACAACTGTGAAATTCAGCCATGTTAATTGTTCAGGATAGACATACTGTCCTTTCAACTCTAATTCTATTGCCTCTCTGTTTTGTTTTCGCCCCTTGATCTGATAAGAGCCCAGTTGGGAACTTCTGGTCCCAAACAAAGACCCATCTGCAAGTAATCTTCTCCACTGTAAGCACTCCTGCCTCCTGATAGCATGGATGAAGCCCAGCGCACATTAGGGTAAACAAATAGGCTATTCAGCGAAACAACAATCCAACACTCTCAATCTTTCCTGAGGAATATGCCGCCAACACCAACAAACTGAAGGAGGAAAAATAAGTCAAAATGTGGTTATAGACAAACTACAAATGGTAAGAGGGACATCTTGTGTGAGTGTGTGTGTGCGTTTGTTTGTACAATCAACTAGATGGACAGCTGCTCGACAAACAGAGCGACAGGGGGTTCTTCCTACTGAACAAGCAGGATAAATAATCCCTGGTGGTGCTAATCAATCACCACAGCCCTGTCACGGCAGGTCAGAGGTGGGCCTGGGTGATTGGCGCAATACAAAGGAAAGAGGAAGTGTAACTTTTTTTTAAGGTGGAGGCGAGAAGGGGAGGAGGGTGTTGTTTGGTGACATGTGACACACCATGCAGAGGAATGGACATTGGCCACTGGACCATTACTTTATTCCCCAAAAGAGCAGATGATGCCTTGAAGGTAAAGAGGGCAAAATGTGTGTATTTGTTTGGCACAAGAACAGATTATCCTGGATCTCAAAAGTAACACAAAAGCAAGAGGAAGTGGCGGGACTTTGTGTGCTTGTGTGGAAACTATCTATTTGTTATCTTTTGTTATCCATTTGTTAGGATGTGATTCAGCTGCATTAGTCATGTTATGTCTGTATGTTGTTGCATACCTGGTCATGTTTGTCACTGATGTAATACAAAGGCCAGAGGAAGTTGGACGACTTTGTGCAAAAGGACAGGATGTCTCAGTTAAATAAAAGTTAGGCTTCGGGTATTAATACAACTCCGGAGATTGAAAAAGTGCTGCAGAGTCTAAATCAGATGAGGCAAGAGTTTCCCCAACTCCAAACAACCTTGTTTAAACTTGATAAGAAGAGGAAATCAACACGGTCCTGCAGCAGTGGTTGAAAGATGGACATCAGGCCTGCTCCTTTCAAACTAAAGTAAATGCCACTTTCTTCCCCTTCCTTCCTCTCCCCATCCCTCCCACTCTGTCCATCAAACAGCTGAGGACCCCAGGAGCCTCCTCTGCTGCACCAAGAGTCGACAATGACTTCATTGACACCCCAGCGCCCCATTAATCTTCATTTGTCCCATCATATCCTACCATTGGTATGGAAATGCTCGCCTATCTTCGGTGTGAACTGACAGTCAGTGTCGCGAAGTGGTGGCATAGGGGCGGTAAAGGCGGGTAGGGTGCTCAAGCCGTAGGGGGTGGGGGGTGAATGTGGGGTGCCTATCTGTCCATTTGGCAGCTTCCGTTCCCAATTTATAATAGGTTTCTCATTCAAATTACTTGAACCTTGCCACACACACACACACACACACACACACACACACACACACACACACACACACACACACAGTAGGGGGTGCAGGCGGGAGAAGGTAATCGGATTTCTCAGCTGCCCGGGAGACCACTTCCTGAGAGGGAGGCTTGTGGAAGGACGCCTGGGGTTTCCCCATCTGTCCACACAGGGGCATGACCCCCTCCCTACTGTTAAGAGTTTCTTTTTCTCTCTCTCTCTCTCTCTCTCTCTGTTCCTCTTTATACATCTTTTTTTCCCTTCTTCTCAGATATACACACACATGCAAACACACTCTCAAGACAGTTTCTCAGCCGCCTCAACGCTAATTGAGTTTGAAATGAGCCAGCAACCAGTTGCAGAGGTGGAGGAAGTTGTTGTCAGTCCCCTACCACAGCAATGGATCAATTCTCCACAAGTGGGCTAGAAATTGGGCGGGGGTGGAGGGGGGGTGACCCCAAATTTGTATGTGGAGGATTTCTCCAAGGAGTATCTCCAAGTGCTGATACATTTGCAGTGAACTGTTACCAGTTTACATAAAACAACTGCAGATGCGCCGACTCTTAATGCACTTTTTTTTTAGTTGACATCTGTGATTGTTATGTATAAAAATCATTATTTTTCAAATAGAAAAAGGATTTTAAATGATGCTTGCATGGAAGAGCTGAATGAGTACGGGAGTGGCAAATGTCTGGAAATGAAAAGATAAGGAAAATATGTAATGGTTTAAATACAAAACATCAGTTTCAACTTAAATTGATCATCAATAGCTCAACATATCACTTCACTTTTACGTCTACATACAATCTTAAGAATAAAATATATTAATCAATTCAGTTTTGACTTTAAAATGCTTATCAATTGGGGCAAGAAGCTTCTGAAAGCTTTGTTAAAAACATTATTGTGACGGAAATCATCTCAAACACATTTTCCAAATCTCTTTTATAGAGAATGTGAGTATATAAAAATATCACCAAGAGAAAAGGTCTAATTGTTAAGAAAATGACTTTAAAAGCAATCGCTTAATACAGTGTCGGTTTAGGGGCTGTATAATAATGGATATGTTATTTCAGAATAAAACAGTTCCTTACAGTATAAGCAATATGACAGTATAAGTAAGTTAAAGAGGACACCCAGAAAACAAAAAATGGAAGAAAGACAGAGACTCGCTGGCTTCCTGACCAGGAGCTTGAAAAGCGCCGCAACATTCTCCTTTCCTGTGTGCTTTTTGACAAGGCACAGACTCCGTCTTTGATCAGCACTCAGGAAATTTCATTAGGACGGAGATGGGTGGATAAGAGACCATAGAAAGCTTTTGTGGATGGGAAGAGGAAGAGAAGGAGATAAAAGGGTAGAAAAATAGAAAATGGAGGCGGGTAATTGTCATGGAGGGGAAGTAGTAAGAAAGAAAGACGAGATACATGTTTTACTCCCACCTGTTGTGAGTTTTAAATTGACTGTATGAGAAGTGCAATTGTTACTCTGCTGTAGTCGTTCACTGGCTTTGCTTGAGCCTAATTAATGCTCCCAACCTGTAGCTAGAACCTGAAAATGAGATGTAAAAATGTTTATTAAATGCAGTGCTTTGAGCTAAATGCTAACGTCAGTATGCTAACATCCTCATGCTAACTTGATGTTCACCAACGTGATTTAGCATTTGTTAATTAGCTACTAGGGATGCTGATACAATTTTTTTTTTTTTTAAAGACAGACAGCCGACCCTTGTTAACCGATCTCTAACAGTTAAGTGACAAGCAGCCAACTGAGTCCCAGTTCACCCTTACGGGAGGTTCGGACATTTATTTCCCTGTTTTGCGTCTGTGGACAGCTGCAGGCTTGTACGGGTCGCGCAGCCACAATGTTGCGTGCATTGTTGTGGACACATGCTGCCACTTTACTGGAAATGCTTGCATATCCGTGCGACTGACACAAGTCCGCAGCTGTCCGTAGAGCATATGTCCGAGCCTGTCTCCACATCATCCACCTGCGAGGTTGTCAGCTCAGCTGTGTGTCTGCCTGGCATAGATTACTGTGTGTAGGACGGCAGATTTAACCCGCCAGTTATCATCGATATAGTGGCACGTGTCATGTAGTTCTCCGCTGTGAGCACCATCCAGCAGAGAGCCACAAACTTAAAAAAAAACAACATGAAATGCAACTTGCTGGTGAAAAGTTTGCACTAGTAAGTTAACTAGGAGCTAAGAAATAGATTGTACAGCCTGTTTTTCATTTACCATACAACAAACCTTTTTTAAATACTTTGTTAAAAACATTTTTTTAACTATTTAACTGATAGTATTAATCGGTCAAAATTCTTTTTGTCAGTTACCAGTTTAACGGTTAATTATTAAAGGTATTATGGAGGATTTTCTTTTTCCGGGTGGATCATCAAGACTATTGGTCCTCCTAGTTGTCAATCATTCTGGTGATATGTTTACGTAAGGCCGTTGTACGTGCTCGTCCCTAGGTAGTTTTCGCTTTCTGCGCATGCGCACTTTCAGGTGTATATGTGTGGTGAGCATAGGTAGTGAGCTACGGTTTCAGCCATTCATTGAAGCTCGCCGTTCTCACCGTGTTTTTTCAAAATGTCTGAGGGTCGCAAGAGAAAAAGTGTCTAGGAATTGTATGACAAGAAGAGAAAGGCCTCTGAAGAAAGAAACAGACTGTTTTTGGGAGAATATTTCACACGCTGGCGTGCGCTAAAAGCACAGGTTGGGCTTCCCACTGATGCCTCAGTCGCGAAGTTTCTACTCAACAGGTAAATGTTGGCATGCTATTTGGAGAAATCCATTTAAAATCACTGCTAGTAAAAGTTGATGTAAGCTATGATTAGCGATGCTAGCCCTGGCACAAGTCACGCACCGCGCAGACACGGTAAACCTCTCCATTTGTGAAAAAGTGCAAATCTTCTTTGGGAAAGTAGGCTTGTATGAACCATGCCGACAGCAACTTATAAACAGTGCACTCTTGTGCACACGTTTAATAGGCGTTCCCTCTCGGGAGCAGAGTGTTGCGCATGTGCATTTTTTCAAAAAGTGGAGAGGGCGGTGAACGTCTGTACTAAGGCCACGTACCAAAACAATCTTTTTCCCCGTCTTCCCTGGTATCGTTCCAACAATGTTTACGTCCAAACGGATCTATTTGTAAACGACTCAACATGCTACTTCCTATTCCAGGCCTATAGGTGGCGCTGTTTCTGCTACAGAAATTCACCCAAACTGGAGAAGAAGAGGCGGAGCATGCGCATGAAGCTTGCGTGCTGTATACAAACAGACAGTAGAAGAAGAAACCAAACAGCCCTAGTAACCCTAATAGGCTCAATATCTTCTCCGGCAGGAACACAAGCACGTAGTCCGCCATTATTGTTGTTGTTATGAGATGTCGTCGCGGGGTAAGAGGTCGAAGGCTAGAGATCAAGGGGTGTGGCGATGACATCATTGATACACCGTCCAAACGAAGACACAAGGGCGCCGTTTTCGAATTTTTTCTCCCTGGGACCAGGTTTCAAAAAAGTGCGTCTTCAGGCAGTGCGTTTACAGGATTCGTTTGGACGATCGGCCAAAACGATGCAAAACGTGCATTTACGCCAAAAAGCATCTCCGTGTGGATGGCCCCTTAATTTCACGGCTATCCATAGAATAGTTGTTGGAGACACTTCACTCAAAACCATAAATATCAATCTCCTGGTTGCACTCGTGGAAAACCAAAGTAATTAGGATAAATTGTGTGGGAAGCATGAATGTTGTGAAGGCAGCAACAGATGCTGGTGTTCTTGATAAAAACATAATTTCCGGAGTCTGGTTAACACTCAATCTGATGAGTTTTTAAATGGAAACGGCCATATCCGTATACCCATAAACCTTTAGTGTGTTGAAGTTATTTTTCTATTTGATCTTTTGGAAGAGGACAGAAAGCTATTTGGCGCCATTTAGCCAAACATGCCAAACTAAATAGATAGAAGCTCAGAAATGACTTCAAACACCAAAACCAAACAAGGTGTACAAAACACTCCGGCGACAAATTCAACCGCACAAAAACAATGCAGTGACAGCATCCAAAGAGAGAGAGTCGAGGAAGACGGACCGAAGCAGGCGACCTTTAACCTCATCAATCATGTACAACAGAGGATGGGAGGGGAAAGGAGGAGACAAGAGAGACAAACACACAACATCTCCTCAACCTTATCAATCAGGGACAAAAGAGGAGGAAGGGGAGATAAAGACACGAGAGCTGCCGTCTGTTTACCTTATCGATCATGTCGGGCCGGTTGGTGGCGGCCAGCACAGTGACGTCTCGGAGCTGCTCGATGCCGTCCATCTCTGTCAGGAGCTGAGCCAGGACCCGGTCGCCTACACCACTGGAGCCCGAAGAGCTGAAGGGGTGGATGAGAACACAAGACAGATGAGTGGACAGGATCCAAAGAGAGGGAAACAGAGATGAGATTGATGTGTGGTGGATGGACGATTGTATGGATGGATGGATGGATGGATGGATGGATGGATGGATTGATGATGGAGAGAGAAAGGGACGTATGTTAATTAGTCAGAAACTTGGGAAATTATTGATGGCGTAAACTGATGACTTACAGATAAATGATGGATGGGTGGATGGGTGGGAGGATGAACAGCCTACTGTAAAGAAATGTAGGGAACTAGGGTGGAAAGAACAAATGCGTATAGAAAGGAGACACATGGAATAATGGAGGGAAAAAGAATGGAAATGAATGTGTGATGGATGAATGAGAGATTATACAAATATGTAGCAGCATGCAATGTCCTGCTCCCAGAAGTCAATTTTTTTTTTATTATTATTACGTAATGATGAAAATTCTCCAGTTTTTTAATACTTGTAGAGAACTTCTGAATAGTTTCACTGACACTCTGATGGCAGGTTCTTTCATTAGTGCAATTCTTCTTCAAGAAAGAAAAGGCTTTGGCAGCAAAAGAGAGCTTTCCTGCCAATGACGTACGACTGAACTGCAACAGCAGCCTTCCTTTAGACAAAGTTCACAAATATGTCACCTTGTTTGGACTTGTAAATGCTGTGCCTCTGTTCTGCCAATCTAGCAAAGTCTGGAAATGCTGGAGTTTATCCCACCCAGGTGTCCATACTCTAAAGATCGCACGAGATATCGTGTGTGCAAAGTAGAATATATAAAGTCATAATTCTTACGATTTTCATTAAATTAACCCCCATTTTTGATAACTGCCTCTTCCCCAACATTGTAAAACTGACACTGTGCAACTCATTCGCAGTGCATCCACTGCCTCATTTAACAAGCCAACAGGTAACTTAGAAGAAGAAACGCCCCCTGCCCGAGTACAAGTTACTGTCTGATGGCTTATACACTGTAATTCTGTGATGTTCGAATGATAGTTGGAATAATAAATAACAAGTGACAGCCCGGATATTCATTTAATGTATTTCCGTTTTGCCTTTCAATAGGGTAACTGTTCTTACGGGATTCAAATTGTGTCCCCATGACCTCGATGTGATGTGGAAGAGGAAAGCGTGTGTGCATTCATGCATTTCACGTAATACAGAGAACTTAAATTAGAGACATGCCCTTTTTTAGTGTGCTAGAGATGAGTAAAAGAATAGAAGATGTGAAGATCCCTTTGTGATGATAAATGGAACATTCCTGCAAAGAAAATGCAAAAGATCCACAATACCCTAATTTGTTAAAGAAATGATCAAACAAAGTGAGTGTGCCATTTCATGGCTCATTTTAAAACAAAAAGCTAAATAATTCCCTAAAACCGCTGGGCACTGTGGTTATTTGCAAACAGGAGTAAATAGTGCATTTGATGGGAACTATTTTCAGCAATTTACATTTGATGCTCTAGTGAGTATTTGGGGCACCAGGACAGTGTACTTAGCATAAACTACAGTGTGTGTGTTCATGGTAATGAGGGAACATGTCACCCAGTGCAACAGTGTGGCCCATTGATGTTTTTAGAAAATCATATTTTTTTATTTTTTTTAGCAATGGAGCTCTACGGCACAGAGGAATAACAAATATCAGGCATTGCCTACGCCAGCAATACTTTTAGTAGGATTTGTTACAGTAAGTAAAAAATAATATAGAATTTCACAAGCCTTATACTTTTAAGAAACTCATCAATGTGTTAGCCACTGCATTACAAGGTTATTTTCCATAGTGCAGTGCAGACAGCCACCCTTCTCAGCTCAAACACACACACAGTCTCTGTTGACAGGGCCAGCGGAAGTGCCAGACGTCATTAGCAGAGACAAGGCCGCAGAGGAACACAAAGGAGCTCTGTCACTGAGATATGAAGGGAGAGAAAAAGAGAGGGAAAGAGAGGGGGAGAAAGTTTGTGTGAGGGGAGACAGTGGGGAGAAAAGGAAAGGAGGCAAGGGGATTAGGGAGAGCAGGACAGAGTGATGAATTGGAGAGAGAAGGGGTATGAGATGGAGAATATGAGATGAAAAAAATATGAGGGAAAAAAATAATAAAGGTGGTGAGAGAGAGTGAGCAATAGAGGGAGAGACAAAAGGACAGAGGATGTCTGAAAAAGAGTCACTATAGAGAGTGTGGGGAAAGAAGAGGATGACGGTGACAGAAAAGGAGAGGAGGGACAGAGAGACAATGAGAGAGGGAGACCACTTTGGACTTTCATCGAATCATTTCACTTTCTTTTCATTGTTCTTTTCCAAATCCAACATTCTTCATTTCTCGTAATTATCTTCTCTAGGTTCTCGGTCAGCGAGTTCATTTTCAATTCTTCTTCGTCTTTTTTTCATCCGCCAGTCTCTGCTTCTAGCGTTCACTGTCTTGTTTTTGTCTCCCCTAGTTTGCCTCTCTTCCTGTCTTCTTTCTGTCTTCTTCATTTCATTCCGCCAGTTGAGACTCGTGGCAGGTAGGCTGACAGATTTACAGGTGCTTCTCATCTCCTGCCTCGAGAGGGAGGAAGAAAAAAAAAAAACACAACACACTACAACAGAGGCTGTCTGGTTGTGTCAACAGTTTTGAATTCTTGCTGGCATCCGTGAGCCACTTCATTGATTAAAAATGGCAGGAAGTGAATAAGACCAATAAATAACCTTCATAGATCAGCGCTAAGTGCAATATTAAAATAGCGAGTGGCCTGGAGGCACGGGTCCAGCCCCACGTCTGTCGCAGCAAGCCGGCAAACTCTCACGCTGCACGCATTA
The DNA here is from genome assembly GCF_010015445.1 of Perca fluviatilis. Taxonomy (NCBI): domain Eukaryota; kingdom Metazoa; phylum Chordata; class Actinopteri; order Perciformes; family Percidae; genus Perca; species Perca fluviatilis. Next base: position 32,063,557 of record NC_053121.1, on the reverse strand, counting down.
TTGGTGAAAGCTGCAGCTGGGTGGGGGATCCGAGTACATTCGCAAAATTAAACAAAAAAAGAAGACAGAACTTGTCAGTCCCACCGACAGAAAACTGATTGATGAAGACAAGTTGCAATAGAGTTGTATCCCGTACACTGGAAGTGAGTCAAGACTGCACAAATCATCAAAGTACAAAAACTATGTGCCAGGTTGCTTCGGGAAACAATGCAGACTCCAAAGTGCAGTCTACTGAACGGCCTGGCTTATCTCGCTTTGTAGTTTGAATGATTTAATCGGTTAGGGTATAAAGGTAGAAAAATAGTGTCAACAATAAGAGGATTAAGTTACTGAGTTATTTACAAACTCTTTTAAAAAAAATATTTGTGTTAAGAAGTCCTGTGATGAGAATTTTAATGAATGGTGGTGATTCTAATAAGGAAAGGTGAGATGGAATAGTATAGAAAAGTTTGACATTTACATATCACACACACACCCAATACTTTTTTTGTTAAACTGTTAAGATATAATACTACATTTCATGATCGGAGGGACTTTTAACAAAAACAAAATGTGTAACGTGTTAGATGCTGTTTAGCTTATAAAGCATCTGACAGAGGGCTCCCATATAGAAGTTATAGGGGCAGCTCGTTGGCCTTTCTGTGCTCCTTCCTACAACATTTAGTTTCATCGACTGGTTTACCAGGAAGCATGCTGCATATTTGGTCTTCCCCATCTGCCGTGGACGGGCACAATGAAGTGTTTGTGTGCCTCCGGTCTGTGTCCTCTGTCCGCCCCCCGTCCTCTTTCCTTTAAGCCACAGATGTTCCCAGTGCCATCCCACTAAAGCGCCTCCGGACAAGACTGAGTTTTGTGTTCGCCGGTAGCAAAAAGCCGCAAAAGTCTAAGAGGACACCATGGGAACCCGAGTGGCTGGCTTTGATAGTGCAGTCATGCAGACATTTTGGGATGTTTGCTCCATCCATTCATAAGTGAATCTTTGTGAGAGAAGCTGGGACACAGGCGCGGGATGGTAAATTAAAGCGGACTGCAGCGATGACTGTGCGATGATTCGTCGTCGCTGGACAATGACTGACCACAGTGCTGAAAAAAAAGTGAACAGTGGACAGTAGCCGTGGCCAACAGTGAACTTTTAGAGAAATTCATCAAGTGGGCAAGGACTGTGTTTTTCCCTGTTCATTGTGCAGCCTCTTGGCATCTTTTCTTCTAATTCTAGACCTCTTTCTATGGTGTTAAAAGTAACAGTGCGTACCTTCCTCTTTCACTGGCCAGAGCGTCAATCTCATCAAAGAAGACGATGGAGGGAGCGACAGCCCTTGCCTTCCTAAACACCTGCGAGCAGTGTTGGCAACAATAGAGGAGAGGAAAATGGGAAAAATCTTTAACAGGATCAATGAATCATTCTCAGCACAAACATACACAGGAAATACAGCACTCGTTGTTGTCATAAATTACATCTCAGGTCATCTGTTCATTACATCAGCAACTAAAAATGGTTTGGATGGTTAACGTGGTCCAGAAAGAATGTCAGCTTGCATAATAGTATAATAATAATAATAATAATAATATAGTATAATTAACTCTCATTGCAATAATCAGGTTATGGAAGGCAAATGTACATACCTCTCGCACAGCTCTCTCAGACTCTCCAACATACTTGCTCAGTAATTCTGGACCCTAAAAAAAGTTTAAACATTATTTGAGTGGTAAAATTTGCTCTATAATTTGACATGCTGACAACATGTCTAGGTTGCATTATATTATTTAATAATCAAGCTAGAGTGCTATGTTATGTTCCATTCATGACGAACTAACAGATCCGTAGAGATGATGACTGAGGTTGAGTTTAAAATATCTAGCAGCAGTAAGTAATTGCCATCATCTTCCGGACACTCCTGACTAATTATGGTTATGTTTTGTGAAGTATTACTCAGTGCCACAATGTTGGTAGATGGTTTGAACTGAGAGCTAACATTCTGAGCAGCAGCTGCTGTTCTGTGGCGTCTTTTGGAGATTAAAAAGAGCAACAGAGTGAAACTGTGATAAAGCAGCGTGGGAATGTCATGAAGGACAGCAGGGTGTGTGTGGCGTAATTCCACAGTGCTGTTCATATTAGCCTACTCACCGGTTTATGTTTGTGTGTAACGTCTGTGGTTCCACTGGCAAATGAAGAAATTTCTCACCAAAACCTTTTCCTACAGTACCGTGTTTGCTACTTTCCACACCATTGATGGTACAATAGTACTGCTAATACTGCTACTACCACTGTTGTTATTACCACTGCTGCTCTTAGTACACATCAAATTAAATCAGATTTCTGTTGGCATGTTCTCAAAGGCAAAACTTGTGACCAAAACAAAGGATCACATTTAGTTTAAATCAACAATATATGCAACATGGACAGCTGGATTTGTTAGAAGATGAAGAGATATTTGGATATTTCTGCCACTGTGTCACAATTACTTTACTACTAACTAGAGATGTTCCGATACCGATACCAGTATCGGTATCGGCTCCGATACTGCCTAAAACGCTGGTATCGGTATCGGGAAGTACTGGAGTTTATGCACCGATCCGATACCACGTAATGAAGCCCTAAAGAAAATCTACGTTAAAGTAGTTTATTTATGTTCTTTTTCATTATAACTATAAAAGAAAGTTCTGGGGCATTCCTTGTTTGCGTTTGTTCATGTTTCACAAAGAGTTTAACCTGAGCCAGACCGACAACAAAGAAAGAAATCATATCACATCCATACAGAGATAGTAGTATACAGATGTTAAAACATAATGAAATATATGACTCACTGGTATCGGATCGGTACTCGGTATCGGCCGATACGCAAGTTCAGGTATCGGAATCGGTATCGGGAAGCAAAAAAGTGGTATCGGACCATCTCTACTACTAACTGCTGCCAACACCAGGATTTTCACTCATGTTTTAGTGTGGACTGTAAAAACTGAGATTTAAAAAATAAAAAAATATAAATAGATAAAGTATGCTGCACAGACATTTCTATGTGCTTTGTAGCAGTATGGGAACAGTACAGCATTATTATGCATAAATGAGGAATTTCTGTTCTATTGGTTAAGAGAGGTAGAAGTTATGAGCTGAAATCAAATCATTTGACGTGATGTGTTTAGTTATCTGACAACATAATTGGAAAAACAATGACAACGACTAAATAGTGTAATTCAGATGTACTGACACACAATGTAAGAAATGACGGAGAGCCTGTGTAATAACCAGTCTGTCTGTCCCACCAGATGGTGGCTGTAAAGCATGGTTTTGTTGTTTGCTGACAAAGAGAGAGGAGGAAGAAGAGATTAAGCCATTTACCAATTGTTTAGGGCATTTCAGAGTGGACGGGAAACATTTCAGAAATGTCACAAAGAAACGTACTGTGCGCAGCATGCTCTTTTCACACGCTAACTGCATTTATCCGGGTTAGTGTGGACATTATCTACAAATACTGCCACAAACACATGTGCTTCTACTACTCCACCTAACACTCTACTACCACTGCTAATCTTACTTTTATTACTACTACAACTACTACGACTAACTGAACCTCCTATACCCTCTCGCTCTTTTCTTCTCTCCCTCACTCTGAAGCAGATAAACATCCACTCAGCCCTCAGAAGAACTTCCTCCCCTGCAATCCACCCTTTCAACACCTCTGGGCCGACGGAGGAGACGACACTTAACTCCCAGCCCTTTTGTCTCCTGCAGTAAGTGTGGAGGTTGACTCATTACTCCCAGGTTCCTCTCTCTTAAGGCACAGCCAAGGACTGGACATGGTGAGTTTAAAACCATTGACAGTGTAGAGATACAAGTGTGTGTTTTTGTGCACACATGCATCTGCGGATGTGTGTGTGTGTGTGTGTGTGTGTGTGTGTGTGTGTGTGTGTGTGTGTGTGTGTGTGTGTGTGTGTGTGTGTGTGTGTGTGTGTGTGTGTGTGTGTGTGTGTTTGAGTGGCTGCAGTGGGAGGAAACTGAAATTGACAAGATGATAATAGGGCTTTTTCACACAGAGGAAACAGACTGAGCCTTAAAGTATCCACATTTAAATCTGAATAACGTATCTATGTCAAAGCAACCGCTGCACTGGAAAAACATGATACTGTTATTGCAGATGCTGGAGAACGGCTATCAGCGGGAGGGACTGTATGTTCTTTAACCTTTTCATAAAGCAGATACTCTTCCTGATGACTTGAAAACTGCTGCACAAGACTTTTTTTTTTTTTTTTTAATCACCTTGGTGTTAAACACAAAACATAGTTCAGCAATAATGATAACGTCGCCTACACTAGAGTAAAAGTGAAAACATTGTACATTTGTGAAGTGGTGAGTCATGTCAGGATGGTGGACTCTGGATAAGAGTCGAGTTTAGACATAATTGGAGGATTACAAATTCTACATGTGTCTGCATTTAAAGAAAACCCAAAGAACGTTGTCCCTGTGCATACCACAACATCATAAAAAGCAAATAAAACAGACAAAAACCAGCTCGCGAATCCCACCCGCATTTGCCGATGGTTTAATGACCCTGGTTGAGAGATTCTGTCGAAGCGTGCTGTCTCGCATGGCAACAGCTTTGGAAATGTTTACTGATCAAAAATCCAACAACATGATCAATCAATCTCTGTCAACCAGGCCTGAATGGGCAGAGGTGCAGGTGACCGAGGGGGAGGCAGAGAGGATGGGGTGATGAATGAGAGGGGACAAACACAAGGTTAAAGGTCAGACAGGGAAGCTTTCTGCACAGGAAGTTGGGCAGTCAGACAGCCTCCAGGTCATCAGAGAAACATCTCCACTAGCACTACTTTGACACAATCAATATACTGTGTATGCAATACGTGGATGATTTTGTTTGTTATTTTGAATGTGTATTATATATTAGATGTGTATTGACCTCTTAAATCCCACTGGTCGACCACTCATTACATAACACACAGAACTTTTTATTTTTATTTTTTATTTTTTACTTGTAGTGGAAATCCCAAAGTTTCTCAGGATAGCAAATATGTCAGTCTGGAATTTTGAGAAATAAATGTATGAATGTATGTATAAAATAATGCAGAAGACATCCTGAATATTTCACTTTGATGGAATGGTGCAGCTATGAAAAAAAAACATGGGTTTGAATATTTAACTGACAAACTCAGTGTAAGTATCACAAAGCGTCAATGGAGAATGTACTCTATAGGATACATGTCAGTCAGTGGAATAACGTTCTTTTTTTCCAAACTTTAAGCTGAAGGGGAAATAAAGGGAAACTGTTTGTTAGGGGTTACAGCAACTCAACTTTTGACCACTTTCCTTTGGTCAGATGGTTATTAGTAAAGTCTGGGGGAAACAATGCACAAGTGCAATGTGCACCGATTATGTTAAGTTATATACAAAGGTTGAGCTAGAAAGGCCCCGACTGTGAGATGAGATTGAATCAACTAATCATCAATCATCAAGCTAATCGTCACTTCTGAGAACTTTTTGGATTAGCTCCATTCCCCTCAACCAGAATAGTATATGAAGAGGCACACCTGTAAGAGGGATGTCACGATACCAAAAATGTAGTAGTCGGTACTGATACCAACAAAAGAACATGATACTCGATACCAAAGTCAATACCACGGTGTGTAAAAAAAGAAGAAAATAATTAAAGCAAAAAATTGCATCCCCCGGTACCTACGTTACTGTAGAAAAATGAGTACTGTCACGTTTTTAGAATTTTGGTACCAAAGTACAGGTTCTCATGACATCCCTAACCTGTAATACATAATTTGTTCATATTGATGCACATACACTGCACACCAGAAAAAAATGGCTTTTTTTTTATGTTGTCAAGACAAAGAGAATAAAACATACCATTCTTAGAAAATATAATTATGACTCATTGATGAAAACTCACTTTAATAGCCAGGAAGTTGAGCCCACTTTCATTAGCCAGGGCCTTGGCTATCATGGTCTTGGAGCAGCCTGGGGGCCCATAAAGCAGGACGCCTTTAGGTGGCTGGATCCCCATGCGGATGAAGGCCTCAGGGTGCCTCAGAGGCCACTCCACGGCCTGCTTCAGTTTTAGCTTCACCTCCTCCATCCCGCCTACATCTGACCAGCGGACCTGCAAGGAGCAGACCAGGTAAAATCAGGGAACTTTTTTTTTTTTTTTTAAGTTAAAGAACAGAAATTTTTTTTGATTTACATTTTCATTGCAGTGCTGTGGCAAGCTACATGAAGCACGTCAAAGATGAAATGCCCAATAAAGACCCTTCAATCTTTGTTTATTTCAATACAAAGACAAATAAATATTTCACAAGCCTTAGCATTTCATGTAACATCAAGGTGACATGAATGCATCATAAGAGTTTGGCATCCAGTATTCTAGTATTTAGCCAAAATCAGTTTTTAAGGCCAATTTAATACCAGTATGTTTGATTGAAGCTGCTGAATACACATTGTTGCATTGGACCATGATGTACATATCAACACTGGTTAAAAATATTTATGAATAATATTAAAAGATAAAAAAAATAATTAGGCAGAAGAAGATGTCAAATCAACAGAAGAAGAAGATGACGAGGAAGAAGAACAAGAAGATGATGATTGTGATGATGATGATGATGATGATGCAAAAGTAGCAAAAGAAAAAGATGTAGTACAAAAACGTATTTTTGTAAAAAAAAAAAATAGAAGTAGTAATAAAAGAAGTAGTAATGGAAGAAGTCAAAGAGGATGTACCTAGTAGTACAAGAAGAAGTAATCGAAGAAGAAGATGAAGTGGAAGAAGAAAACCAACAAGGCGGAGTATTACTAGAAGTAGCAGCAGAGTGCAATGTCTGTATGGAATCCAATCAAAATGCTGAATTAGATTGCGCCAGGTTCGGTGGTAATAATCAATCACACAATAACATGCAATCCAACAAAATGCACCAAATGTTTTAAGCTGGAGGTGGACAACAATGAGAGGCCAAGTACTAATAAATGATCAACATTGGTCTAATATACAGCTCTAACTCTCTCCGGTTCTGCTGAAGTATCATACAGTTCTAATCTGTGGAAGCTCAACACACAAACACATCACTTACAATAAATGCAATGGACCAAACAAACTCTGATTGCACGCTGATGTCACTGATGCTCTTATGTAACCCATACGGAGGACTCTTTAATTTTCTGACCGCCCGAGCATATTGCAGAGAACTGCAAGTTCTTCCAGGCGGATGACTGGTTTGAGGGAGGAGAGGAGGGGAGTGAAATATAAAAGCATATTTGGAAGGAGATGGAGGAACTCTGGGCTCGGCTTGAATCAGGGAGACTCTGGACAGAGTGAATAACAACAGACGGAGTCAGCCAACAGCTGTCTGTCCAACAGATGGAAGGAGGGAGGAAGGGAGGGAGGGAGGGAGGGAGGGAGGAAGGGAGGGAAGGAGAGAGTCCGGCAGTGAACAACCGGAGGAGATAAAGCAGATAAGAAGAGAAGCCCTCATCCAAAACCCTCTCAGACCTCTCTCTCATCCTTCCTGTCTCCTTCTTCATTACCAATCCATTATACCCTCCCTTCTCCCCCATCTTTCTCTCCCTGTCTTTTTTTTTTGGATCTACCTTTATTTACTGTAACTGCTACCCTGATTACTGAAACTGGGTTTCTTGTGTTTCAGTTAGAAATCAGGTTTGTTGCTGAAATGATTTGTTGATTGATCAATTAGTCGATTCACAGAAAATTAATCCCAAATCATTTTCGATCACACAAGAGGCAAAAATGTTGTTTCTTTGGTTCCAGCTTTTCGAATATGAATATTTGATAGTTTTCTCTAGTTCCTATGATTGTGAACTGAAGATCTTTTATTTTGGGGCTGTAAAAAGCTCTTTGACAACATCATCCTGGGCTCTGTGGCTGTTAAGGTGAATGGGCCACATAGACAAAATAATCAACAGATGAATCAATTATCAAACTAACCCTTAGTTGCAGCGTTAATCAGATAACCAACAGTGCATGTAAATGCAGTGCTCCTCTACCTTCCTCTCCTCGCCCCCCCCCGGCTTTTTGCTTCTTATCTGTCTTATCTCTACTGCACTCCTTTCTTTCTTCTCTCACTTGACCCTCACTATCACGCCGTCTCCTGCTCTCCACCTTAAATACTGCTGCTTACCACTCTGCCTTAGCCTCTTTTTCACTTCTTCCTCTCCCTCTCTTGATAATTCTCCCCCTCACCCTCCTCCTGCTCTCTATCCAGAGGTAACACATCCCAGGCCACCGGCGCCGTCTCCGGGGAACGAAGCACCTAATGGAAACCTGGCGTCTGGCCACATACTGTAAATACCGAACAATTTATGGACAGCGCCGAGCGAGACAGAGGAAAAGACGGATTGAGGGGAGGGGAGGGAGGAGAGGAAGGGAGAGATAGGAGTGTTGCAGAGATGAGGAGATAGGCCGGAAGCACGCAAGCGAACCAGAACGCTCATTTGAAGGCTCAGAGAGGAATGAAATTAAATTAAAAAAGTGCAGTGAGATGAAAGCAACAGTAAAACAGGTTTATAGAGAGAGAAATGGAGGAAACAGGTGAGCAGGAGAAAGATGGGTAGAGAGATGGATGAGGAATGAAGAAAAGCAAAGAAGACAAAAGAGTTGGGTATAAAAGAAGTGCCATGGCGGTACCTACAGCCTACAGCACTTAATCCATTTAAGGGGTAGTGATATACAGTACATGAGGCTAAATTCAATGTAGAGTTGAACAAGTTCAAAAATGCCACAATATAATTACATGGACAGAATACTTCCAGTGCTCAAAGTAATGGAAAGATTAAACATTTACAGTTTCATGACAACTGAGCAAACTCATTCTGCAGATGAAGATGATGTGTGATTCTGTGGAAAGCTCCGGAACACGCTTAGGTGGGCTTTCACTAGACTATGTTGGCTATTTTGGACAATTTGGGTATTATCTTTAAATGTAACTTATCAAAAAAGTACCCTCATACTTGCATTTACATTCATTTCACTGCAGAATGAAAATTAACGTAGCTGGTGCTTTCAAGGACACACTGGGATTTTAAAATATGCTAATGCACAGCTTTGCTTTAACAAGCCATTTCATGTTCTACTCCATATTGTGTATACTGCATTAAACCCATTCGACAAATCTTAAGCAAACATGGACAACGGGATGAGGATGTATGTCCTGTAGTGTCTTTGTCTAAAAAGGTTCAGCGAGGAACATTGCGGAGTTTCACAAATGCACCAAAAAAAAAAAAAAAAAAGGGTTCAGAAAAGTGTCTTATTGCAGCTGCATAGTAATAGTAAGTATAGCGTAATATAACAGAAAATAAAAGGAACTAAATATTTACTAAGTCTCTGAAGTCTGATCGACACAGATGGGACTGTAATCAATAAGCTAAAGTAGCAAGACTACTGTTAAGGTACTGTACTTCCTATTGCGGAAACCAGTATTACCCAGTATTATATGAATTGTTTTTATCGGCTAAGCAGGGGTGGACAATGTTCAAATTCATATAATATACAGCCAAACTATATTGGCGATGAGTACACCCCAGTCATCAGGTATAGAACATGAATTCAAAACAAATGCTAAGAATGACCTGCAATCTGAAACTGCTATCTGAACCAGATTTAGTGGTTTTGGAGCTTTTAAAAAAGGACTCTATCCTCCGACTTTACCGACAACATCCTCAGACCCGCCAATCATCCCCTCTTTCCACCAGGGAAGCAGATGTGCAACACAACACTGTGAAGTCTCATCTTCCCCCTTTTTATAGCCTTTTTTTTGGTTAAGTCTCTGCAGACTTAATGGAGTCATTGTAAGAAATAACAATATAACATTACATTAATTGCAAGGTGCTTTTTGTCACGAATGAAGAGTCTGTGGAATTAGAAGGCAATGTTTTGACTCACACCTCGCTGTGCTGCGTTTTTCCTCCTTCTTCCCCCTTACTTTTTGTACGAGACCCAGTTATTATCTTTTACTGTTGTTTTCTGAACTTTACAAGGGGCCTCTAAGGCTCTGGCCCTTTGATGGGGTTGAAAGGAGGGTGTGGGGGACTTCTCAGACAAAAAAACAAAAAAGAAAAACCAAGGGAGAAGAGGAGTAAGTTTAAGAGGAGGAATAAATGGGCTTGTTATACAGCTGCCAAATGACAATATTAAAGCCAGACTTCACTGTGGAAGATGATTATATGAAAAAAATAATAAAAAAATTGCAATGCTGGGTAAACAAGAAAGATGTCAAAAAGAGGAAGAACGTCTCGTCACAAAACAAACAAAGGCTTAAGAATGAACTTTCAATGTATTTGTATTAAATGTAACATAAATCAAGAGGCATAATCTGCAAAACTCAAATCTCTAGATACGTGATCTGAGAAGGTTTCTGAGGAACTTGAGGCGTGTATTCATCCGGCACCACTGGAAGTTTCTTATATAAAATGGATTAGAAACAAATGTTTGCACTCATGTGGATATAATCAAGTCCGGGGCTCTGCGGCTAGCCTTTCAGCTGAGCTGCGCTAGGGGGATAGACAAAAAAATTCCAAACCCAAACTCACTCCTCTCTCTAGTTTCCAGGAACCGGCCGCAAGGACTAAACGTCTCTGGGTGAGCGCAGTGCAGAGTGTTGCAGAGAGAAGAGGGGAGGCGGGTGGGGGTGAAGGGATAGAAGGGACGTTTCTTTTTCTCCTCCTCTGCCTCTTTTTTTCTTGGTTGCTGGCAGGAACCGTCAGCGACTTGATCTGCTTTCAATTACCGGTTGAGGATGATGTTAGCCCTCTTCCTGTCCGTTATGTCTTGCACATGCAAACTCCAAAACATCCTGGAGTCTCACCACTGTCCTCTCATCCCTCCTTCCCCTCCCTCCCTTGCTCTCTCTCCCTCTATCCGCTGAGAGCAAAGTGATTCATCTACATTGCAGTGGAGGGTAAAATGGCCACAGGGTCATTTCCACTCTTCCTCAGCCTGACCCCCATCTTTTAAGTACTGGTGATTCAGTGGTCAGTGGTCCAAAGAGTAGTTAAGGGGTATTCTGAATGTGCATTAGAGGGAAAAGGGAGCTGCTGTTGATGAGTTTTTAGTTTCTCTTGTGGCAATAAGTGGTGATGCTGTTTGGGTTAGAAATGTTCTTTGTGCTTTAAATAAGGCAAAGATTGAGTGATGTAAACCAGTATGCGTCCTCGCCGGGCCATTGCAAGCTTGAATGCAACTGAGACACAAACTATTGCTGATTACAATCCAAGGATCCAATGCAGATTGTGCCATTAAAAGATGATGTCATAAACTAGGCAGGCAGGCCTCTAAATGATTATTTATTTCCTTGCATGATTTTCCCCTCAGTCGTCTATGATATGTAGCACTCATCCTCGGTTGAAGTGTAACCAAATGTTTTTATTTTCTCTTGGATAGCTTGGTCTTGTTTTTTCCTACAGCTGAGGAACAATTCTAAACTTAAGCACATTGTATCTCAAGCTGAGATGGAGATGATGATCACTCTTTTCTTTAACTCCCTATTCACTTTTGACCCAATGCTCTAGTGTCTTATGTAACACAAATCTTGATTTCTTTGCACTGACTCCCTATCATATTCTGACATTTGTTAGCTACCATAGCCGTATATCACCAGTAGATCTCAAAAACACAAAACACAGACACATTTTGGCAAGATTTAGATCTGTCAGGCCTGGAAGGCATCAATTTTCCAATTGTATGTCTTTTCTTTTATTCCCTGACTACAATAACTGTAGACAGCCCTTTATTCATACGTATAGTCTGTTTCCACCAAAGGAACTTTGCCTTGGAACAGGAACCATCTCATGAACCGTTCTTATGTTTCAACCAGTGGGGGAAAAATATAGCTCCTCTGCCATAGTTCCTGGTGCAAAAGAAGTCCATTTTCCAGAGGTAGTACTTTCTGATGGCCCTGGAACTATTGGGGCAGAGTCTGCAGTGTGCATGCCGCTGATTGGTCAAATGAACCTGCCGAAGAACTTGTGGCTGCTACAAATTGTGTACAGCTCAATTAAGGCAATAAGGAAGCACCGAGTTCCATTAGTATTAGTGTTGGTAATATTAGGACGAAGGAAAGACATTTTTGTATTTATTGAGTTAAAAAAAAATTGGGGTTTCTCGTTCCCCCAGGCGCAGCGCAGCGCACAAAGTCCGACGCAAGTGTCTTTGCTAGTTTAAGACAGATGCAGCTGTCAATTTCCCGTCCAGCACCCACGTTGTTTAAATATAAAATGCACCTGCGCCCATCTGTGCGCCCATGGGCGTGCTGCTCTTACAGGGAGGTGTGTTCAGGTGAAGTCAATAACGCAGCATTTCATTGTTATTTCAACGCCTGCTTCACCTCGTGGAGTTTTGGTGGCATAGTGCTCGTGCCATATATGATCTGCTTGCACGCTTTAACTTCACACGCGAGCAGATCAGTTTCTCCGCCTGAAAAGCTCTCCTTCCTGCTTTGCAAATCCGCCATCATAATAGCAATGTGCCAAGGTACAAATGCCCCTGGCAGTTATAGGGAATGAGAGATAACACTCTCATTGGTTTATTGCATGTTACGCCCAAAACACACCTATGATTAATTAAGACACTAAGTACAACCCTTTTCAACCATGCGCCTGGCACACAGACCCTTTTTTCCGCCGTTAAACTATCAAAAGTGGATTTGTACACGCCCTAAACGCATCTGCGCCAGCTCAGTTGGTAGAGCGGGCGTCCATATATAGAGGTTTACCGCTCGACGCAGCGGGCCTGGGTTCGACTCCGATCCTACGGCCCTTTGCTGCATGTCATTCCCCCTCTCTCTCCCCTTTCATTTCTTCAGCTGTCCTGTCAGTAAAGGCCTAAAAATGGCCAAAAAATAATCTTTAAAAAGGTGGTGATCGAGAGAGGTACCTTTGGGACGTCGATAGCAACCTCCCTCATGGCACTTGGCTTCACAACAGACATGGCCCACTGGAGGTCCTGCCGAGTGACGGTCACCGTCCCCATCAGCTGCTGGTCTGATGGTTGGGGAGACCCTCCCAGAGCTCGCCTCAGTGCATGCAAACCTGTAGAAAGAGGGTTTACACATTTTAAATCAGTCATTAGATAAGCAGAAGAAAAAAAGAACTGTTAAGCTAGACTCTGGAAAAACCAAGATAATATTGCCATGGCAGATGGAAATAAATATTAACCAAATATATATATATATATATATATATATATATATATATATATATATATATATATATATATATATATATAAAAACACCTTTTAATTGTGTCTTAAAGACATTCACATATTACAACACAAAGGGTGAATCGTTAGAAAATAAAAGCCTGTGATTTGAGGCATAAAAGGGGATATGAAATGGCTGTTTGTTTGCCTAAAGAAGTAATGCTTGTGTTGTTGTGGCTTTAGGGTTTTCATTCCAAACCCACATGCAGTCAGTCCAACTTTTTACTCCAAACATTCAGGCTTGTACACGCTGTGATGATACACGCCTAGCGAATGCAAATCTCAAAATGAACACTAATTCCCCTTTTCACCGCAAAAATAATTGGGCATGTATTATTGGAGAGAAAGGAGAGTAGGCTGAAGGGAAGGGAAGTGTAATTGAAGTGCTTAAGGTTTGAATACCCTCAGTTACAGAGACTTCAGCATCTGAACAAAAAGCAGACAGCAAAACAAACACTGATGCATCAATATCAAGAATGAGCCTTTGTTAGCCTTGCAAAAGAGGTCATAGCAGATTGGCGTAAAGGAGACTCTGGGCGCAGACATGCAAAATGTGAAGGTGGTGAGTGAGTACAGACATATTTCTAAAGCAGAAGATTGTATTTATTCACAGGAAGAGTTATTAAACATGCACGCTCTTCCTGCATCGTGCTAATGAAGCTGTGTTAAGTGGTCAGAGTTATTCCAGGCATCCAAGGTTCCAAAAGTAAAAGTCCTATTCATGTTCTGCAAAATGTTAGGTGACTGCCTATTGGAGCACTTCCAAAGCTTTGATGGACATGAAACTCTCGAATCATCCGTACAAATGATGAGCAGCTGTGTGAAAATAATGCTGTTCTTTAATTTAAAAAGTCCCAAACCTGTGTACATACAAAAGTATGGAGAGAAGTCAAAAACAAAACATCCAATCGCCAAGCTTAAAATGATCTTGCATGCAACACTACTGGTGAGCTAGAGCTAATGGTTATGCTTTGTGGAAACACTCGGCTGTTTAAATAAGTTAACTTTTGGATTCTGGGTAAATAATGGATGAATTCAGCAAGTGAATGGCTAGAAGTGTTTTGTACCAATTACACAGCGTTGTGCTGCAGCTCTAAATTGCTTAACACGTTTATTCTTCCTTATTAGGTTAGGTTTATTAGTGGTGCACAATTCCTCAGAAATCAAGTTATAATTAGGCGATGGCCATACACAAACCTATAGTGTGCTCAATATCATCCAGGACATTCCAATGTTTTACTGTATGTGGAGAAACATTTCAAGTAAGTCTGACTTGCCAACTTTATTCGGCTACAGTTCACCCTCTGTCACTGGGGATCTGCCCGGAAAAGCTTCTTGGTCTCCTATTGTTGGACACTAGGCAGTTCAAGTGCCTTGCTCAAAGGAAGCCATGTAAGCATTGATGCAGGAACTTCCTTTTCTCCTTCCAGTCTTCCACTGTCAGTTAGAAGATTTAAATCGATGACCTTCCTGTCATAGAACTTCTGTTTCAACAACCACTTGAGTTGTTATCACTGTCAGAGAGGAAATGAAGATTGATTGAGGACCTTATTCTCCAGGTTGTCCTCAGCATAGGATTGTTATTTCAGATTTAAGTTTTGTTTGACTTTCCCAAAAAGACTTTTCCAAAATCAAGCAAAAGCCTGAAATGTTGGTCATGATAGAAGTCTGCAACAGTACAGTACGCAAACATTTGCAACTTCACTGAGAGAATCAGTCAACTACACAGGGAATATTTTTGGTCTTTTTCTGCTTGCAATTTTCTCCAATTTACATTACAGAAAAACAAGGTCTGCTGGTTGCAATATTGCATGCCATCATTCCTAAATAGGCAGAGAAGAATGTGTGAGAAAAGTAGAAATACGACAATGCAGAAAACACCATGTATGCGTCAGCTTGCGTCCAGCTGTGCAGATTTAACCCTTACAGGTGGGAGGACAGATCTTCTCTGAGTGAATTACACGCTAAATGTGGACAACGACTAGTAGTTACAAAACCAGCCCACCACCACATTTCCAACCCAAGAGTTGGGTAACAGTATATTAGACACACAATCATTTCCGATGCACATGTGCAAACAGACGCACACACAGAAAATGTTGGCTCCCTCTTCTGAGCTAAAAGGGGGAGGGAGGGGGGTCTGGGCGGGAGATGGGTTGGCGAGGGCTGGAGGGTAACGGACGTGGGCCAGGGCAGGGGGCCAAGGAGCAGACAAGAGGGGATTTACGATCAGACAAGACTGTATCCTGTTTATATTTTCCAGGACTAGTCCGACAGAACGACAGACAGACAGACAGACAAACACAATTGATGCGAGCACGTTTGTCTTCTGTCAGCACACCAAGTTGAGGTCAATGTGTTTCCCAGTCCCAGCCTCCTGGTGTATGATGTCTCTTCCAGCTCTTTCACTCTCCATCCCTGTCCACCCACCCTCCTTCTCACCCTCGATCCCCAGAGGTCAACCCATCATTCCACCTGGCTGCCGCTTCAGCTCTTTATCTGTGTTAAAGCTTCAGACCGGCGTGGCTTAGACTGCACAAAAACATCTGGTCCGGGTGGAAGGGACACGGCAAGACAAGACAGGATGTGGAAGGGAGCTGGGGTGAGGAGGGAGATGAGGAGCAGCAGCCACAACACCATATGCACTAACCCCAAACCATCAGCTGCCTGCCCTGTGAAGGTGGAGGGCCTCAGCCTCATTCAGGGCTGAGAGGATGACTGAACAGGGGAGAAAACCTGAGAGCGAGAGACCACTGTGTTCTTAACATGAAGAAGACCCAAGAAGAAAAAAAAATAAATAATAATTTTATCAGAGTAAAACTTTTGCTTTTTTCCATAATAAATTTGGAGGTCCTGCAGACTCTACATTTCTGAAAAAGATGTATTTCTAGATTTAAATCCTCAAACCAGCACCTACAGTCGGATGATAATTTACAGCAGTAAGCACAGAATGACCGCTAGTTCAAATGATCTACTCCGTAGAATGGCTGCACAAAAGCCCTGGGAACTAAAAAAAAAAAAAGTGCAGCTGATAAATGTTTAATAAATGTTTTACCAAGAATTATCTGAAACTGTCTAGAGTCAATCTAGCACTTTTTCAGCAGTAATGAAAAGCCTTGCAGAGAAACCAACCAGAAGAGAAATGGGGTTTATAAGCCTCAGAGCTTGGAGTCCAGCCTGGACGCCCGGAGGGCAGAGGAAACTTAATTCAATGATGTGACTTTAACATTTTGCTTTAGGGATTCTCTGTCTCCTGACTGCTCTTGGCTGACTCCAAGCACACATTTGGTTTAGTTATGAAAACATCCGATGGGAAGGGAGGAGGGGGAAAAAAGGCAACACAACACAATTTAATCTGAACCTTATGTGGACTCATTTTCTTCTTCTGCTTTTTTGCACTCCTCCTTTCCAGAATGCTTCAAATTCGCCAGAGATCTAGTGGGAATTGAGAGAAAAAGGGGCCCCCTGACGTACAAGAATGCACATTTGCAAAACATCACACCAGGGCCTAAACTAGGTATGGAAGAGAGAAGAAGAACTCATTTCACAGAGTTGAAGCTGGCCAAGGAGAAGAGCGGTTATTTGTGGTTTTTAAACAGGACTGGTCTTAATTATGTGGGTCCAAACAGACCTTCCCCGAAATCAAGGCCTTCTCTTCGGGGGTCACCTCCGCTGACCCTTGCGCCAAATTGGCCCCCTCTCTACTAAAGAATCAAACTCCTGAATACAAAACACTACAACAGAGGGAGCCCATACTGGACATTGCAATCCAATAAAACACCCCTGCACATCCCAAGCTGTTCCTCAGGATCGGGAACAAGTTCAGGATTGGGAACAAGGCCGGTCCAGGTATTTTAGCAGTGCTATATAAATACTGTGAAAGTATCAATATGCTCAATCTACAGAGAAATATACACAGCCCGTTTTCAGAAACGGTGCCTTTATATGAGCCGTCAGCACTTATGTAAGGTTGTGATGTCACGTCACAACTATACTATACTATATATATATATATATATACACATACACACACACACACACACACGTATGTAGAATGTGCAGCTACAGTGCAGTAATAGTCATTTTCCGGCAGCAATGACGGTGCAGAGATGCCGAGAGTGCATATGCGGAAGACCCCTAAACGCTGACCAATCAGAGCAGATTGGGCTTTTTCGGAGAGGAGACCGGAGACCGGCACTAAAACGGAGGGTTTCAGACAGAGTATACGGGTATATTCAGACAGACAGTATGAGACAAATAAAGTGTTTTTTTAAACATTAAAGCATGTAAACATGTTCTAGTAGAAACCCAAATACAAGTATGAACCTGAAAATGAGCATAATATGGGGACTTTAAAGAAAAAAGATGGCACAGCACAGAGCAGTTTCAGCAAATGGTATGTCACTATGCACCAGCACTGCAAGAGCATCTTTTGCTGGTTGGGGTAAAAGAGGTTGGTTTGCTTCCACTTCAGCAACATTTATCCAGTGCACCATAGCTCTAAAGAACTACTCTTATTATGAAACTCCATGCAGTATTTTGTTCATCACAAGCAGCGCGGCAATGATTATAGTTAGGGTTAAGGCGAGGGTTAGCTGCCTGAAGGTGCATTAGAGGCTTAAAACATCATTGAGCCCACCATGCACACGTCTGTCTCCATAAAAGGAGAGAAGACGGCTGGCGAAATTCAGAAGTTCACGAAAGGTTGGTATCTATCTCGTGAACACCTTTACGCAATCACACATTCACAATCACCGACCCAACTCTTAGCAAACAAGCGATGGTGCCTGCTTTAGAAAGTTAACTAGTCGCAAGTTTGCAGTAAAATGCAATTGGGTTGTCGAGGTCAAAACACTATATGTAGTAGCTGTGAATCAAATAAACTTATTATAAATAATGTTATGTCATTTTTTTACTCTTACACTGAATGTTTGCTGCTTCAATCCAGAGGAGCATTGAAAAGTATTTTCCGTGACTGAAAAAGGTACGTGTTGAGGATGAGGACCAGCCTGAACCGGAGGTATCGGTCTCAAACAGAGCTGAACAGTCCGACCAGTGTAATTAGTTATGTTATTAATTTGTTTACAATATTTTCAGGCTTCAACCAGTGAAAGACATGGTCAGGGAGAGAAAGAGATAGATTTGTTAGGCATTAAAGTAGGAGAGGAGGACAGCATCCAACAGCGTGATCCTCCTCAGTTTTTGATACTTATTGTTACAGCATCCCCCCCCCCCACAAATTGCTTTCTAATCTGTGGAAAACACTAAACCAGCCACTGTATCAGAATGTATGTCAGCAGATACTGTAAGTAACGCAGTAGAAAAATACCGAAGATATGTCTCCATTAGTTTGTCATTATCATTAATAAATACTGTATATTTGTTGATTATGTGTAGGGCTGCAACTAACGATTATTTTCATAGTCGATAAATCAATTAGTTGTTCGTTCTATAAAAATGCAAAAGAAATTTGAAAAATGACAATTAGTGTTTGCCATTGCTCAAGATGACGTCCTCAAATGTCTGGTTTTGTCCAAAACTCAAAGATATTCAGTTCACTGTCATAGGGGAGAAAAGAAACTTCAAAATATTCAAACTTAAGAAGCTGGAGTCAGAGAATTTCTTCTTTTTTTCATTAAAAAAAAAAATGACTCAAACAGATTAATCAATTATCAAAATAGTCTTTGCAGCACCTATTATGTGCTTATGTTGAAAAACTGTTAAACACTGATATTGGCCTAAAAAAATCCAGTATCGACCAGGCTATAAACTACACTAAAGCGCCTCATTCCACGGGTGTACAAAACACCATAGGACACTGCACTGCATTATGTGCACTGTGCAGCTGTATCATGTAGTTTCAGTCATGCAACAGTAAGTAAACTCAGTGGAACTTCTGAGACTTGCCCCCTACTAAGGGAGGAAGAAGAAAAATGAGGTAGGAGGTGCATGGAGGTCGATTAGTTTCCAGTATAAGACTTCAAAAGCGAAATGCCCACAAAGCTCCATTGTCAGAGACAGCAGATCATCACCCAGAGTCCAGGAAGGTGTGTCAAACAAGTCCCATCTGCACTTCAACAGTGCATTCCACATTTCAACAAGGAAGAATCAGGACTGTGTGTAGCGTTATGTTGCATAGACCTTTTTCATGGCAGACATGTTGACATGTCATAGTAGGAAAAGCACAGTTGTATTCAAAACCATTAATGATGGCTGCATTCCACTTAGGAGAGGCCCTGGTATTGTGTATGCTGACTCACTGAAATAGCTTACTGGGACACTTGATGGAACGGAGGCATCATTAAGGTTATCAATTTCAGTAGTGCTTTTCCTACTATGACAAGTCAAAATGTCTGCTTTGAGAAAGGTCCATTGTGTAGCGCTGCATCCAACACCCACAAGCTTGAGCCGAGAGCTCTCCTGTGATGCTGTCCTCAGATGAATTGTGAAATACTTTGGGCATTACACCATTACAAAACCGCAGGAACGTTTTCATTACTCGCCGGGGCTTCCGGAACACTCTTTGCACTTGCACCTGTATTTACAATACCCAACATCTGTTCCCGGAGCTGAAACACCGCAATAATATGTGCTCTTAAAGTGCACAAACACACAGAGATGACAAAGACAAAGACACGTCCTAACACACTGCAAACATGCGGAAAACATGTGCAGGCATACGCACACACAGTACATGCTACAGAACACACACACACACACACACACACACACAGCTGTCACTGGGTAAAGGTAAGTACTGGGGTTAAGGAGTACAAGCAGCACATTTCCAGATTGTATAAACAGAGGCCTCAAATAAACCTCACATATTGATCCGACTGATATTTATGTGACTTGTTCTGAAATTCCTGACGTGTCTTTAAAAGGAAAAACGAGTTAGAAAAGGCCCTTTATAAGGCAATGCTGCCGCTGTAAACATCAGCGAGCATCAGCAGTGTTTGGCCCATTTGGTCTTCTACGGCAGAATTTATGTCAAACACACAAAGCTCATTTTTGCCGCCTCTTTTCTTCCTTGTTTCTACTCAGTGAAGTAAGTATTTAGCTTTAGAGGAGAGGATTGAAGTGTGTTAGCCAAATCACTTTGCACAATTACCGAGTAAATCATTTAGGCTGTTCAGTCTAAGCTGGAGAAGTGGATGTTAAATATTGAGCCTGATCTTTGCCGTCAAATAAGAGGCAAACCAAAAAGCTTTCAGCTGACAAAGTGCAGAGTTGTGCGTTTCTTATTCCGCATAATCAATTTTACTGGCCCTTTTTGTTCCAGTGGGCTTCCCCTGTTTAGAGAAGATTGTAAACAGTGTGTCCGGATGTGGCACAAACCAAACAAGCACGCACACGCATACACACTCGAACAAACGTGCGCCCTCACACACACAATTTGCAGTGTTTAGACTGTGGAAATGAGTCATCTGCTCACACCGGGATCAGTAGAACGCCGACAGGACGACAGAGCGACGCCCAGAGTCTGCGAGGCTCCACGAGACCACATGGTAGCTTCCAATACCACACAAAACACCTGGAGGGATCCATTATGAAGAGCGGTTTGTGTTGTTTGTATAATCTGTGCTAAGCTGGGAACAGGGTCAATGTAACGTTTGGGGAAGTGAGATCAGAAGAAATCTGCGCCTATGTGGTTATATCGGAGGAAATCTCTTCAGAGATCAAAAATATAAATACAACACCTTCTGTTGGCTCGCCGTTTATTGTTTGAATCGCCTACTTTGCCCGTTTCTTCGTCTTCCTCTATACTGTGGCTTTGTCATTCCTAAATTGTTCTAAACTGCAAATTCTAACACAATGGATCTTCTTAACCTTTATGACTTGTGGCTCCTACATAGAGGCAGCGTCTATTTGTGACTCCTTGTCGCAGGTTGCTGGCATGTATAGGAGCTGTTGTCAGTTCCACTAAAGAGTGATTTTAAAAGGGCCTTTTTCTTTTTAAGGTTAGTTCTACGTACAGACAAGTTGTGTTTTTTTTTGTAGTTCTATAAAGATATAAAGCACACAGGTTCGGTGAAATGATGGTACCAAGCCAAGATATTTGTCTTTGCTAAGCTCTTATGCTGATTTTGGTTGCTTAAATATGATGATAAAACTTTATTTTAAATCAATTAGATTTGTATATGTGCATCAGACTGTCCACTCTGGATTAATTCAAGTCGGTTTCATTTATATAGCCCAGAATCACAAAGTTGTCTCAGAGCACTTTACATTCTTTGCTGTATCATTAGACTCTTAATTTGGATGAGGAAAAACGCCACAATAAAAACCATTAACTACTAAAGTTCAATATGAATTCAAAATTAATATTAAGTGTAGTAAGAGTTTAGTACTTGTTTGTAATTGACCAAATATCAAACTTTCTTCGCACCTTCTAATAGCTGAAAGGCAACAGAACTTCAACCATGTGAATCAGACGTGGAGCCGCGGTACTGGAGTTCTGCAGCGAACAAACAATAAAACATGACTTGGCTCTATCTGTGTCCAGTAACAGTGTGCGTGCTGACACACGTCTGACTTAAAGGCCAGTCAGAATGACGTGACAAGGAGATACATCAGATGCAACCGCAATGCTGTCCATAAGGTTTATAAATAGAGTTAGTGGCGTGCAGGCTGTACATTTTTCTGCTGTGACTAACACAGTCCAGCAGATCATCTTAATGTGTACATAAATCTGTCAACCTGCAAGAAACCATGATGAAAGCCATGTCCACTTCAGACACAGTAACTGAGACAGATGAAGTTCAGAGGAGTGAGTCTGATAGAAGGTCAGCATTCAGAAACTAAAAAGAGATTTACAGAGACATGTGCTTTAGTTCTGCGAGGAGCTTGAGTAGTAAACTTGTAAAATCTTATTGATTCCAAAGTTAGAAAGACAAAATAAAGAAATAACAATAGGTAAACACTAAATCTCTCTACAGCAGGGATCTCCAACAGGGGGTCCGGGACCTCTAGGGGGTCCTCAGAGTCAATGCAGGGGGGCCTTAAAATTATTGTTTTTTTTCAAAAATTAAAAAGTCTTAACATGAATCCAACATATTATTAGCAAATGTAAGTCCCCACTGCTTACTGGCCTATAGGTAACGTGGTCACTAATGGCGCTTTTCCATTACATGGTACCTGCTCGACTTGCCTCGACTCTACTCGCCTTTTTTGGTTTTCCATTACGAAAAAAAGTACCTGGTACCTGCTAACAGATACTTTTTTTAGTACTTCCTCAGTCGAGGTTCCAAGCGAGCTGAGGCGAGCCGAAACGGTGACGTGAAAACCTGCAGGCTGCTGACTGGTCGGAAAGAATCGTCGCCGATCGCTGCATTGCTAGCGACAGACGGCATTTTTAAATAGTTTAGCCAGCAGTGTTTTTTTGCTGCCAGAGGCTCCACACAGAGCTTTCTCCGTAGCATATAAGTGGCCTGATGTTTACTTGTGCGCTGGTGTGTGCATGTTGAGTCGCCTTATGTGTGTGTGTGGGGAGCTGGTGAGCGAGGGAGAAGTGAGAGAGTGCCGGCGATTAGCTCCGCAGCGAGCAGCGACTCTAGAGTCATATATATGTGAGAGAAACAAAGTGTCTCCCCTGTTCTTTCTGACCACGGTGGGAAATCTGGAGCAGTAAACATTAACTATCTCTTTGATATCATGTTGTTTACGGAGACGGAGAACCAGGAAATGAGTCGGGGATATGTCAATGGGAAAAGCAAGCTACTAAGCCACGCCGACGGCAGTCGCTATGACGACCAGCCACGCTGAGGCGGTACTAAAATCTGCAATGGAAAACGGACGCACAGCGCGTCGAGGCGAGTCGAGGCGAGTCGAGTAGGTACCATGTAATGGAAAAACGCCATAAGGCCATCCACAGATACAGTTCAGCCTAAGGATTCCCTGTGCCATATGTATGTTTAATATTTAAACTTGATTTATTAAACCATGCCAGCAATTATTAGGCTATTTTAATAGCTTAGTATTCTATGCAAAAAAAAGGTAATTATAAAGGCTTTAACATACATGTTATTGTAGGTCCAGTTTATTATGTAACTTCATTTTATACACTATATGTAGTAGGGGGTCCCTGCTCCATCTTTCTTTCAGTTAAGTGGTCCTTGACTTAAAAAACATTGAAGACCCTGCTCTACAGTACAGCTGAGTAGGCCATGAGTGGCTTTTATCCAGCTCACTGTGCTCACATTGCATTCACTGCATGCAGCTGAGCTTGGCTGTTTACCTCCCCAGCAATATAACATGTGCCCACTAGAGGTCCTCAATTAAGGTTACTCCAGTTCAGCTATTGTTGGTCTGACCTTGCCTCCTGCAGCAGTGTGCAGTGAAGCAATGAGGGAATCAAATTATGCATTTGACTTGAGTTTTGAGATACTTGTACTGTAATTCAGCAGCTTGTACTTAACTATGTTGTTGGGCTGCAAACACTGTTTTCTATAGCAACTAGTCATCAAATATTATCAGACCATCAAAAAGTGACTTAAATTCTGAGGGTATCTTGCGCAAACTGGGATCCACTGGCTAATCTTGTCAAATAAGGGAGAGAATTACCTCTTCTAGACTCAAAAAAAGATTGGAAAAAGTAAACAATACGAGAAAGGGAGCATAGTTTTTTGGTGGGTCATGAAAGGATTGCGCGTAGGAAATATGTAAACAAATATACTTAATACACAAAAGTATGTTAATGTTTTAGAATTCACTAATCTTTGCTTTTTAGATGGTTAATGTTATTTGCTAGAATGAATGTGAATACATGCCAATGACAAACAGAGACAGGTGGCATATTAAAAGGAATAACTGAATGGTTCAGTCTCAACCCAGTTGAACACGTGGAACTTTTTTGGCTTCATGAGATCGTTCTCTACCACTAGCACCAAAACACTAAATGAAGCACCAAAATGCTTGCTCTTGGGCCAATTCTTGTGTCTCTGTAAATTCTATAGTTATCTGTAGAGTGTCCTGACAAAACGTCTGATTTGACACTATAAATAAAAAGGAACACTTCAATTGACTTGACTTTCTTTTGGGTTTTCCTTTTATTTGTCACCGATCGGTTTCTCTTTAAGGGGAAAACTACACAACATTCAATCAATGGTCAGTAACCTCTGACCTCAATTTGGATTTTTTTTCCCGAAATTTGTAATTTAGTTTTACAGCCAACAATAATAAATGTATTTTGCGAAAAAATTTAGACGTAAACCGCATGGGGCTTTTGAAAAGTGAAACGCATTCCTGTTTTTTTTCTCTTCAGCTTTAAAAATCCTACTTTTCATTAAAGGATCACGGCGTTCAACCTGGGTTCCCTCGGTCAGTTCACATGATGTAAAGCACAGATTTTCTTAATAATTTGTGTGCTCAGTGGAGGCTTAAAAGGGGATTTGAGGAGACGTGAATGAAACAGACTTTAATAGATCTGGTATGAGTGTGCATTATATTACATACCAAACTGGCCGATCCGTGATTAACTGTAATTAAGTGCTGATTATATAACGCATCTGTCGTCAAGAAGTTGTTTCTGGGACTTGATACAACTCAGACTGGACAAACAAAAACTTCCAAGATTTCCAATCTATTCTTATGCACACACAGACATGCTCACAAAGAAGAAGAAAAACCGCACATACAGAAAATCAAGCCACTTGGCTTGTCATCCTTGCCTCTGCCTTTCTCCAGAGATGAGGTATTGGTTTAAATAGTCTTACTCTCTGATTTATAAGCAGGTTGGTATTGTACTAAAGGCGGGATGTGAAACATGCTTCTTGTGTGTGTGTGTGTGTGTGTGTGTTGTGTGTGTGTGTGTGTGTGTGTGTGTGTGTGTGTGTGTGTGTGTGTGTGTGTCTAAAATCAAAGTCATAAGTGTGTATGTGTGCATGCTTCTTTGCAGCTGTGCAAGGTGGGGATCTTGTGCGTGACCCGAGCGTGTCGCAGCCGTCGCTATATTGTCCCCCTATTTTTATTTTTCAGGAAGCGGTGGGTCAGAGCGTATGTTCCCCCAGCAGCTCATTGTTACCTGAGCAGCAGAAGGAAACAACTGCTGTTCCTACTTGATGTGTTTTTGTGCTTCTTCGGCTTTTGTTCCCTTCAATGAAAGCAAAGAAGGAAAAAACAGATATCAACTTGTGCATAAAAGTGTGTGTGTGTGTGTGTGTGTGTGTGTGTGTGTGTGTGTGTGTGTGTGTGTGTGTGTGTGTGTGTGTGTGTGTGTGTGTGTGTGTGTGTGTGTGTGTCTGTCGGTCTGTCTGTCTGTTTATGTGGATTTAAACAATGTGTGGTAGTATGGGGGCTGGGTGAGGGTGGATCCTTACCCATGAGTGATGTTGAATATTAAGGTGTATGTACAGTATTTATCTCACTATATTTATCTTATTTTATATGTTTTTTAACAGTGTTATTCTTTAATGACAAGGACCTTTTCTACCCTTAATTAGGCATCTACATGATACAGGCTTGCTCCAAACATTTACTTGTACTTGTACAGTAACAATTAAAAGGTATCTTGTATCTATCTAGTAATTCTATTTACATTTCCTGCTCATTATTGATTAAGACCATAACAAAACAACACTATGGTTACAAATGCTATCGTCTAAAGTGCTGACACATGAAATTGCTTTTTCATTCATGTAAACAGAGTAGATAAACCATACAAATAGGTGCATGTAATAAACTGACTAACAAATAGAGCTGCAGCTGTTTTAGTACATTTACAGCGCCATGTTATGTGTTGAATTAGCACTAGAAATAAAGAAAAGGCATATTTTACTAATCTCCCTTTTTAGCTAGATAATCACAGTACTGCCACAACTACAGCTAGTTTCTGTGGCAGAGAAGAGCAGCATAATGTATCAGAATATTCACTGTTGAATATAAACTGTTGTTCAGATGTCTCGTCACCTTGTACATCGATAGATATTTGCCATTTGTTTTTTGAGTGAAGGCTAAAGGCTATGGTAGATACAGCTAAGATAGTTAGCTAAGATGAAAAGGTAAATGTCACAACTGCTTGCTAATTTGCTAGATAGATATTTCTCGTTTGCATAAAACCAGACTTTGAGGGGAACCTCTAATGGCATTACACATGGTTGCCAGGAGATCGGACACACTACTCTGAGGCCTTTATTGCTGTATTTGTATTCTATTTCACCTCAGTTTGTATTTCTTACATTATTTTCAGAATGAAGGAGCCGGCATGAAGAAATAAAGCATTAAATGCATTCTGAATCTGTTGGTTCAACTTTGGCATACAGTTTGCGAGGGCCTGTGTTTGTTTAGTGATTTGGGTTTGGAGACTTTGAGGGAACTTAGCAGAGTCAAACGGGGTTGGGGAGGTTGTTGTCTCCCTCCGGGGCGTGAGGAGGTTTCTCAGAAAACACTGCCAGTCACGTCTGGACCTTTGCGGACAGTAAATCACGCTCTTCGCCGGAGTGCTTCCGCACAGCAGCCCCAGCTCCCTCCTCAGCTGGAAATGCAATACGCCACGTACCCCAGGCGTTGGGACCACCCAGGAGGCATACGGGGTCACACACACAGAAAAACAAATGTGCATGTGCTCGTACAATCCCACACGCACCCACAATCAAGCACATTCAGATCCACACATACAGTATATAAGCCAAATATGCTTGTCCTCAGGATGTGAGGTGGATTGGTTTGTGGCATTAGGGGTGAGGGGGCAAAGGAATTTCACAACAAGTGGTGGTTTCTGTGGTTTCTCTCACTAGGATCTGAATACCACAGTAACTCACAACTTCCTCTTTGGCAAATATCAAAGGATGGTTTACCCTCTGTGTTCAAAAAGGGCTGCAGGCATGTAAGATATTCCAAGAAAACATCTCAAAATATTGTTAAAAAGTAATTTAGAAAGCAATAAGTCACTAGGAATTGTGGTTTGGGCAAACAGAGGTGGAGTCAAATGTACCTAAAGCTTAATAACAAACTGTTGTCCGTATGCTATTTGTTTGTTGGTTGGATGCCTGAGCCCACGAGGCAAACCAAACTGCTAAAAGATGGTGAGCATTTTTGGGCCAGCTGGCATGTGCAACTTTGTTTTTGTTTCCCAAATTATGTTGGTTTCGGGAAGAGGAAATCAATGCAAAGAACAGCACAACTTTAGCTGTGGATGTTCTTGGTTCAAGTGGCATTTTTATGATATCAGTTAATGACTTTGTTACAATCTATAATTTTCGTACACCATGTGGCACAGGAGAGAATAGAAGGGGAAGATAAATTTAAATACGCTGAAGACCACATTCGGACTGTCATAAGCCATTAGGAGCCTATGACTCGAAAATGTGTTGTTTCTTTTCAATTCCTGAGCATTTGACTTTCCACATGACAGTAGGACAGCGTTTACTTGCCTGCTTCTTTGCAAACAGCTGCGAGGTCTGCTCCTACGTATCCATGAGCGGCATCGGCCAGCTGCATCACCTCCTCGGTGGTGGCTGTGCACGGTAAAAAGTTCAGCTGCTTTTGCAAAATATCTGCGCGCTCTGCAGCACTAGGAACTCCCACCTGCCATCATAAAATTAATAGAGCAATGAATGGTAGTACAGAACGTTTCATTTACACTTAAAGTTAATTGTGGCAGAGCCCTCAAAAGGCACCTTGAGGGACCCCAAACCATAAACAGATGGAGTACTTCAAGAGACTTTGCAGAGACACAGTGCAGTGCGATCATTGTTATGAATGATTATATGGACCAATAACAAATACCCTCAAATGTTGACATTTTAAGCACTTATCATTCTTATCAAGCAAACCGATTCACGATAAGCAAATGTGTTGAATGAACACACATGGCTGCTGGTGGGCTATAACACAGGAATAAGCTGTACACACCTCCAGCTCCTTGTCAAAGCGCCCTGGTCGGCGCAAGGCCGGGTCGAGGGCATGAGGCCGGTTTGTGGCCCCCAGGACCAACAGCTGACCTGAGTGACCCTCCTGGAAGGACAGGACAAGAGGAGAAATCAGTCTTGTCTGGAATCACAGTGGTGACACTGCATTTATATGGAATGTCTAAACCATCTGGCCATCAGGACGCCTATAAATGTGTATTTTTTAAGAAAGGAGTCAATATACATGTAAATATTTCAGTGGTGCTTATGTTACTCCAGGCAACACAGTACCACTGGAAACTTTACTTACGTTATTTTTCCAGTGAAAACCCATTGAAGTTGAAGTGTGTTTGTCCACTCACACAGCTGTGGTAACTATGGGGCTGCTTTTAAAAACTATCAAAAGTGTAGAAATAACAATCAGGATGGATGTGGACGGGTACATTTCAAACTACCAGTGCCAAATCTGCGGTGCTGGCTAAGATGTGGACCAGGAATTACATGCAAATTGTTGATTTTAGTCATCAATATCAACTTTCTAGTAAAACAGCCCTGTATTTAACTTTCTGACCATGCATTTGCTATCCAGTCGGTTTTCATAAGCAGAGCCTCAGAAAATATTTGACCTCCGTTCTGATGCTAAACTGTCAGTCCTGTGTTTCTCGGGGTGGTCTGCCTGCAAGATGAGAATTCCATTTCCTTTTTTCACCTTTCAACACAGCAGGGTGAATTGAAACACAAATAAATTACAGTGCAAGCAAGAATGCTGAGGAGCAGGAAGTACTTTATCCACATTCCACAAACCAATCAGTGCTGATGGCCTTGGATCATCTTGTCTGGAAAACAAACGGAGTGGGGAGCAGGCAGGGCGTAGCTGTATCTGTGTAATTTCACCAAGCCGAAGTGATCTTTTTCCCAGGCTCCCACTGGGTGTGTGTGTGTGTGTGTGTGTGTGTGGGGGAGAATCATCTTTTTCTCATCAGGTACGGACAGAGCGCTACAGAGGACAAACAACACCCCAGAGACACAACCCAAAGTGTCTGAAGGGCGTCCAGCATGCAGAGATGGTTTCTGCATGACAATCTGCATTTCCAATGAGGCCATTCCCTGACAGAGCCACGTTCTGCTGCAAAGAGCCATATATTCTTAAGTCATGTGTATGCCGAACATGCATTGGTCAATGTTAAGCTTGTAATAATGATACGGATTGTTGATGGGATAAAGACATGCAGCTTTTCATTTTGTGCTTAAAGTGCTGGCCAGGGAATGAAAAGGGACACAGAAAGAAGCTGCTGTCATCATACAGTGTATAATTAATAATGTATTGATTAGTTGACTGACAAGAAAATTAATGTTCAACTATTGATTTTTTTGAAGTCATCTTTGATTTTCTTTAATAGAATCTTAGGGTTTTGGACAGTTAGTCAGACAAAACAAGACATTTAACGCGCTGCCTTGGACTTTTGGGAACATGTGATGGAGATGATGTTTCACTATTTGATTCATGGAGGGACAAAGGGTAAAAAGGACACTTACTGAACCAATCCCATCCATCAGAGTCAGAAGAGAAGCAACGACTCGTTTCTCCACCTCATTCTGCGCTCCCTCTCGCTTTGGGCACAAAGCGTCCAGCTCATCAATAAAGATTATCGCAGGTTGTCTGGAAATCAAGTGAAAATGTGAAAAATGTTGTACACTAACACTCTACACGGTGTTTATAAAATGACCAACAAGACTGTAAGAACCAACATCACAAGCTGATAATGACTTTAAGACCCAGTGCTTTAAATTATGAATCAAATTTCATTAGTTCTGTTCAATAAATAAGCTCGATGTTTGATTTTACCCTGTAAGCACATAAATGTTTTACTTACTGCACTTTTTGACGGTTTTATTTTTTAGCGAGAGTGCTTTTCTATTGCACAGGAAAAATGACTAAAAATGTAACAAATTACATTTATTACCAATACAAAATACAAAATGCCAGCAAAAAGAAAACCGCCAGTGTTTTGCATATACAGAAAACAAAGGACAGTGGCGATGATGGAAATTTAAGGGCACGCTCAGCTGGAATAAAGTTTACCTCTGAGACGCTTCAGTAAATATCTGCCTCAGCCTCGCTTCTGTTTCCCCGTAGAATCTGCAAAGACATGAAACAAAATTTTTATTAAAGTACTGTCCACAGATAATAAAATCCCTGATATATTATTCTGGGACGGAAAAGTGTTGCAAACAGGGTTTTTCTTGACTCAGAATCTGCCTTTGTGGGGGATGGGGGAGAGACTACGACGGCAGTAAGCATGATCGGTCCGCGTACAGTAAAGGCAATGAGTCTGTGTTATCTTATTTGAAAGAAATCTATGCATGTTTCTGTTATTTCTGACAATTTCATCAACACAAATGTATACTATGCTTGAGTACATAAAACTCCAATTATCAAAAAATAAGATTATTTATTCAGAGGAGGAGAGTCCAGTACAAGCCTGAATCTAGAGATGAAACTGAGATCAGCTCTCATATTCAAGTTTATGTTCTGCTTGTTCAACGGTTGTTTGGTAAATTGCTCTTAAACACATTATGATAGCATTTGAATTGCTATCTTTATTCTCAATGCGTATCATTTTGGTGCTGGTGATTGTCCTTTGGGGCAGGCTAAAACCTCTTTGGGGGCACCAAAAAAATTCCTCTATGCAGGAAAAACCCTGGCAAGGTTTTGAGCAATATGACCGTACTTGCTCATGATCTCGGGGCCGTTGATCACCGTCATGTGAGCTCCAACCTCATTGGCTATGGCTCGTCCAATCATAGTCTTTCCTGTGCCCGGGGGACCATACAGAAGCACCCCTCGCGGAGGTGGAATCCCTGCATAGAAAACCATTTAATCTTTGAGTTTTCATGTTAAATTAAGCCATAGTTTGCACTTTTTTTTTAAGTCTAATGTATGTGGAACAGCATTGTGCTGTCTGACCTACCATAGTTGGAGAACAACTCGGGGTGTTTCAGAGGAAGCTCAATGGTCTCTCTGATGACATCCAACTGGCTGCTGAGCCCGCCAATCATGCTGTATTTGACCTTTGACCTTTTGGCTTCTGCATCTGCATCCTCCTGCCCTGCTCTGTCTCGGAAACTGACTTTAGTGGAGAAGGACAGGCAGTAGAAGGTGTCAGTACTCAGTGCGCCACCAGGGGGAGCTGTGGGGGTTTTCTCTGCCTGATCTGAGCTTAGGGAGCCCTCCAGACTGACGGCATTCTCTGCTGTCTCTGCAGGAGGATTCTGGGAGTTGCAGGATGGGGTGCAAGGAGCAGCGGGTGAGGAGAGAGAAGGCAGGTGGGCTGGTCGGCGCGGGGTGCTGGCTGCAGGACCCGGCTCTCCGGGCGTGCTTGGTGGCCCGTCAGCGCTGCTGTCATCCACGGTGAGCAAGCTGAGCTGCAGGGAGAGGTCGGTGGACGTGGAGTCCAGCGCGGAGGTCATCACGCAGGACTCGTCCGTGTCAGGGCCAAGTTCTGGGGGAGGAGCTGGTCTGTGGAGGGTGACTCCGTCCTCCCCTCGTATGGTCTCGACCCGTAGACTGCATGACCGGCCGAAGTAGGTCAGGGGGATGACATTCCCAGGCAAAATGATGGACCCAACTAGCACAAGACAGAAAAACCAGTATAGCAGTTATGTCAGTCTGGAATATAACTGAACATAAACAGCAATTCAAACCCAGGACATTATCCATCCAGCAATGTATGAATGATGAATGATGGTGAAGAGGGCAAGCCCTGTTCTGGTCTGCCCTCTGGACACCACAGAGGAGGTGGGGGAGAGGAGGATGTTAGCCAGGCTGGCATTGATCATGAGCAACACCTCTCACCCCCCACATGAGACTGGGAGTTCCCTGAGCAGCTCCTTCAGCAGCAGACTGCTGCACCCTCAGTGCAATAAGGAGCACTACCGCGGGTCCTTCATTCCAACAGCAGTCAGACTCTTTAATGCAACATCATAATGTAGCACTGCTAGCTGTTTCTGCAATAGGAGCCATCACTGGACAATATTCTGCACTATGCATATTTATTTATTACTCTGTGACACCTCCAACTGTGCAATATGTCATTTCTATTAATCTGCACCTTACTCATATCACTGTATACAGTGCCTTGCGAAAGTATTCGGCCCCCTTGAACGTTTTGACCTTTTGCCACATTTCATTATCGTATTTGTGAAGAATAAGTTAAAGTGAAAATTATTGTATTATTAACAATGCAAAATATTCACCTACTCAGTAAAACTCTCTAGAAGTTAGTGATCTATTTATTATTTATAGTTGTGTAATCGTATTTGCTCTTGATAGTAGAGGAAGATCATAGACAATGTTGTGAGTTTATTTAATTTCCAAGTTCAACACTGTGGTAATTATATACACTACATCTCCCTTAAACTTTAGTCTACATAGACTGTCAGAGATCAGTGCCATATACTCTGGTATAAATTAATGACTTATATCAGTTTATGACAATTGGCCTTTATGGAAGTGAAAGAAAGATTTTTAAAATATCAAGTTAGTTTGCAAACATGGGACCACATGTGAAACGGTGTGTGGTCATATTTTGGTTTGTCCCACCTGGTAATTGTTAGATTATTTTTTGTTTGTAATTTTACATTTAAATTATATGTTTTTTTTGTTTGGGAGTGTTTTGGAATGCAAGTGTATACTTAATTTTTCGTTTAGGGCTTTGAATTATTTTTTTGTTTTATTTTTATTTGTGTTGTGTTGTTTTCACAAAATTTTTTTAAAGTGAGTAAAAGAATACTTTCGCAAGGCACTGTATCTGTCTAAATATACACTGTCTGTTTATATACAGGAGTTTATTGTGTAAATATGTTTGTATTATTACTATTATTATTATTATTATTATTATTATTATTATAACTAATTCTATTTTTTCTATTTCTTATACTTTACAGTATGTATATTTTTTCTCCTGTGTCTACTTAATGTGTATTTGTGTTATTCTGATGTGTGTACATTTTTTTTCTCCTTTTGAGCTGCTGTAGCACAGGAATTTCACCAGTGTGGGATTAATAAAGTCTATCTTATCTTATCTTATCTCTTAATAATGGAAAAAGACGAAAAGAAAACGGGACCTCACCTTTACCTCAAAAGAGAAATACGAATACAAACCAAAACAGCTGTGCATACTGTTCACATAAACTTTAATAATTTCTGTATATATTCAGCAAATTATTGTAAATGTATTTAAATTAATACTGTGCCCAAATGTATGCATATCATACAGGAAGAAGACTGTAACAACTTATTTTTTAAGCATTTTCCCACTTTTTTACTTATTTTTGTTCATTCAGAAAGTGACCTTAATCATGGCCAGTTAGCTGATCTGCCAGTTATGTTTCATATTTAATTTCAGTGGAAGCAGAGCTGAAAAACAGTGCCCCTCTTTGCATTTGTGCTATGGAGAGTCAGGTTTTGAAGGGAGAATCGATTCTGAATCGAACTGTGACATCAAGAATAGGAATTGAATCGTAGGATTCCCAAAGATTCCCATCCCTACTCCAAAAGTGCTTTCTACTGACGTGGCAATAAACATACAGTATAAACAGTGTGAAGTGACTGACTTACCCAGGGACCTCAGAAAGAAGTTCTTGAACTCCTCTGTCTCTAGTGTGTCATCTTTTGACCTGAATGAAAGTTATATGTATGTGAGAATAAACTATAATGTACTATGCATATTTTTTTTGTTGATTTGACCAAATCAATATATATATATATATATATATATATATATATATATATATATATATATATATATATTATACAATTTCATCAACCAGGAAAGTGCACCACTGATTCTCAACATTACTCATTAAAATCTCTTTTAAGGTTCAGCATCACATAGAACACGAAGCACAGATTAAAAAAAAACATTGACAAATGAAAAGGATAATCCAGGATCACAAACCCATCAAATCCAAATATGTCAGAAAAAGTAATATAAAAAATATATAAAGATAATTACAAACAGATGCATAATGTGACTAGCCAATACTAATTATTGATAATTGATAGTTTGGCATTTGAACTGCAGTTGCAATGAGTCACCAGCAGATGGCAGCCTTTACCTGAGATACACAATATAAAAAGGTGTGTGACACAATCTATTGTGTCACACACTAGATAGATCTAATTATTATTTTTTTTTACAGGTAGAAAATGATTATGGATACTGTTGTACATGAGTACAATGACTTTAGAGTGAATAACTCCATCAGCTATTTGTATTGAGATTAAAATTTTCAGCTACAGATGTTCATGAATGAAATGAATAGTACAGTTTTATGATATTTCTAAGCAAAATAACACAGTGGATATGTGATATATGCATATTTAGTCTACCTTCATTGATTAAAAAAAGGACATTAAAAACTTAACATTATAACCTTTTGATTTATTGCAATACTAAAATTAGCACCATCCACCAGCCAAATGCTGGTAAAATATGCAAGTGGCTGGTAGATTTGCTTTACTCCCCAGCCCAAAAAAAAACAATAGTAATCTATTAAGTGGCTGGTAGAATTTGAACATTCACTAGCCATTTGGCCGGTGGACATAAAGTTAATTTTGTACCCTGTGTTTACTGCATTACTTTTAGCTAGGTGTGCCTAATAAACTAGAAACAATAACTGTGTACAATAACTATAATGTGGTATACTTAGAAGAATATTATAATATGACTAATGTGTACTCTAGGCTTCCTGTCAATAAGAGCCAGATTACCTGTTAGAGAGGACCACCTCCTCAGCCTGAAGCACCGGACCTGTTAGTGGGTGCAGCATCACCTCGTTCCCTGACTTCACTCTGAGGTTATTCTGAGCACATTTCTGAAGACCAACTTTTCCGCCAGGAAAGGAGGCAACCGGCCAACCTAAGCACACCTGTAAGACAGAGAAATAGAAAAAAAAATGATTATTAAAAAAGGTTTTCAGAGCTGAAAGATTATTTACAGGCAGCTAAAGGTTAGGACGGTGGCCTACTGAGAACAGAAACCATAATAATAAATATTAATAATACATTTTATTTATGGTTGCCTTTCTCGACACTCAAGGACACGTTACATGTACAAATAGTAAAAGATAAAAACAAAGACCACGCAGAAATACAAAGAAATAAACAAAAACAGACAAATAAAATTACACTGAGTATGTCAGTTTGAAGAGGTAGGTTTTTACACAGATTTGATCAGGTAAGGGTTAAAGGACAGTAGGGGTGTTGAAATTAATCATTGCATCACGATGCGGACATGGGCGTTCCTGCATCGATGCCGTGCCAGTCCATAACCGATTATGACCTACTGATGTTACTTATTGATTTTTCACTCGCTGCTTTTTAGTTAAATGCCTTCTGTCTGTTGTCTGCTGTGTTCAGACTCATTCAGGAAGTGTCTTTTTTAGGAGCAAATACAATAAAAAAGGGGAGTTTGAGTTGTGATGATGGGACTGCTTGAATTTGTTGATAAAAACCATGTGTAGTAATATATAATAATATTGACGAGGTGACGCATCATGATATGAAATCATTTCAAACCGTTGACAGGATAATCGTAATCGAATCGTGAGACCAGTAAAGATTTACACCCCTAAAGGACAGTAAGACAAAACAACATTGCGCATTTAATATGTTACAGTGGAGCTTTAAAGTGCTCATATTATGCTCATTTTCAGGTTCATAATTGTATTTAGACGTTATATCAGAATAGGTTTATGTGGTTTAATTTTCAAAAAACACCATATTTTTGTTGTACTGCACATTGCTGCAGCTCCTCTTTTCACCCTGTGTGTTGAGCTCTCTGTTTTAGCTACAGAGTGAGGCATCTCAGTTCTGTTCCATCTTTGTTGGGAGTTGCACATGCACAGTAGCTAGGTAAGGACTACTAGCCAGTCAGAAGCAGAGTATGAGGGCGTGCCACGCTAGCAGCTAGGCGAGCATTATAACGTGGGTTACAAAGTGACGCACGTTCATCACCGAAGTAAAGGCTGGACTACAACAGAGCTGTTTGGAGCAGTTTGTGAACAGTATTTTCTGTTGGAGATGGTAAGTCCCTTTGGGGTGGACTTTGGACTTGTTCACTTTGTAAACCTATAACATGCACAAAAAAGACATATAACACAATAATGGAAAAGGGAAAAAGCCAAAAAGCATAATATGAACACTTTAAGATAACAAAATATTGGACACAGAAACTGATGATGAGAAGAAGAAGAGAAGACAACACCTCTTGTTGTCCTGTGGGACTCGTCAGCAGGACTGGTCGCCCGATGCAAACGCTGGCTGACTTCATGGAATTGAGGCTCAGTTGGACTAAAGTTGATCTGCAACTTTTGGGTGTTTTGTCATCCGCTGTGATGAAAATTAACAAACATTTGATGTGAAATAACACAAATAATAAAAAGACCCACATTCAGACTTCACTTGAAAACAAGGTAAAGTAGTTTGCTGCAAGTGTCCTCAGGTATCAAAAGTGAACCTACTTATTCCGAGGGATGTTCCTTAAATATTATTCATTTGTGAACATATAAAAGTTGTTATAATGTTGTAGCTCATCCAGGTGGTACTCGGTCTAACTACTTCATTTACTACTGAATAGGCAACGCATCTCATTTTATGATCTCATCATGCCTTTTGAATGTAATGTTTTGTTATTTTTGTCCACCACTGACAAACTACTTTTCCATTTTTATAAACCAAGTAGATTATAGTAGTTCAAGTTAAACTGGCTGTATTGTGAGTAAATTGTTTAAGAGAAGGTTTAAAGTGTTATAGCTATAAGTATGCTGAACCATTGTGAAGCACTAGCTAGTGAATCTGGTTCATACAGTGTTGTCTGGAAGCAGCAGGACAATGGCATGTTTCCACAATGTTGTGCTGAAATTAAAGTGCTGACTCTAACCTTTAGAGGATTATGTTCAAAATTGTTCAAGTCAACAGGTTTTGCTTGCTGTAATCATTCCTCCTGTTCATACATTAAGAGATCCTAAAGCTTTCCCAATGTAAGTGAGGGGGGACAAATTCCACAGTCATTTTTCTGCACAAAAATATATTTTAAAGTGCTGATAAAGCTAGAGCATTCTGAATAAAGTCTGAAAGACAAATCAAGCAGATATCCTCCAAAGTTAGTCTTTCTGGTATAAAATATCATCTTTGTGCTTCCTTGCTGATAAAAATGATGTCACTAAATATGGATGAACACCCTCAAATTTCCTCGAAGCTGAAAGCCATTTTTGCATCAGTCAGTGACTCATTTTAAATCCAATTAGCTTGAGAACAGAGATAGATCTATGGAATATGTGTCTCTGATGGCACAAGTACAGACAGCATCTCAGCATCACTGAGTGCAGCAATGGACCACGGCAGATCTCCCATCTTCATACTGCAGATTGGTTCATTTGCTGAAAGCATTTACATAAGTTACAACTGTTTTAAAGCCTGTAAAACGTTTGGGTTTATCGCCCAAAGTCTTACCTTTTTCAATGAAATCGATGACAGTGAACGAGTTGATGTTTAAACTTTTGCAGCTTCCTCCTTCGTGGCCAGGTGTCTGCAGGTTGGAGGAGTCATTTGAGCCCTCCTTCGATAAGAGCGAACTGTCACTTTCACTCGCTCTTTTCGATTTGCTTTTATTTTTCTTTGAAGACATTTTAATAGTAAATATCTACTCCACGTGAACGCACAAACGTGTAAACATGGAGCGGTGTTGTAAACTTCCTGGTTAAAGTTTAGTCCCGCCTCCGTCTACCGTAAAGCTTCGAATCTTTTACGGTAGGTGATATCCTTTTTGTATTTATTGCATTGTAAAACATCCTTATGTTTTTCTTCAAATAGATTTGTTAACAAAAATACGAATAACAATTGAATTTTTTACAATTTAATTGGGGGAAATTAACTATAAGAACATGGAACTAATCAGGCCTCAAGAAAAAAGTAAAGCAACATTTAATAGACAAATCATATGATTTTAAGTTGTCTTTGTTACTAGCAAGTAGAAACACTTGCTTCAATGTGATTAAAGGTACAGCAAACATTACTTGGATACAGGCTCACATTCGGCATGCATTTTAAATGTCAAGCAATGTTTTTTTAAGTTTTCAACAGTTACTTTGGGTTTCTTGTTAGTTAGCGTCTTTGCGCCAGATGACATCTTGAAGAAAGTGCGCGAGCTAAATCTATTTTAACAGTATATGGGCTAAATGTTTATTTTAACCGTTTTAACATGATTAATTGGCAGTATTGTAAGCCGAATTTAACATCATAACGTTAACTTAGT
Organism: Perca fluviatilis; assembly: GCF_010015445.1. NCBI lineage: Eukaryota > Metazoa > Chordata > Actinopteri > Perciformes > Percidae > Perca > Perca fluviatilis. The sequence continues at coordinate 32,025,171 of NC_053121.1, read as the reverse complement.
GATTATTTTATAGCTAACGTTTAATACTGACAAATTACTGTTTACGTATTAACTAGCAACATTTTCAGATGTGGGAATGGTGTTCGGCATAGTACCACAAGTCCGTACAGTTTTGTGGTTAGCTAGCTAGTCCTGGAGGTATTTTACTAGTCCATTACGGTATTTATGCAACTTCCAGGGCGGACGTATACGTAACCGTACTGCACTGCAAGCACACATGCCGGTTAAGGGTTGAACAAACCTTTAAACAGTTGTTTATGTTAGCGACAGCGTAGAAACATGGCCGCGTGTGCCTTTGCTTTAAAGCTTTTACCGTTGGTGGCGACAGGAAGGTTTTGCAGCAGCAGAGCGTCTTCTCCCGCACGCTCAGCTGTCCGTGCGTTCTCGCGCACCGCAACTCGTTCCCAACTACACAGAGTGGAGGGGACCGGGGCTTTGACAGGCAAAGTGGACCGATTCGGTGGAGTGACAGTGAACCTGGCTGACATCGGTTTACCGGCGGACATCAGCGAAAGCTCATTCAGCAGATTGATTCAAGGTTGGTTGTCCTAAAGTCTGCTGTGTATGAGACGAGGATCTGTGGAGATAAACAATGCACAGGGCACGTCTTCTCATCAACTCATAAATCTGCCTCAACCACTGACCACAAACTGGAACATTGGGCTTTAAGTGTCTGCAAGAGGAGAAGCAGTGGCAGCAAAAACTGTCCTGTCCTGTTATAGGGGTGGGAATCACCAGAGGCCTCACTATACGATATCATCACGATACTTATGTCACGATACAATATTATTGCGATTTTAAACATATTGCAATATTCTGCGATATATTGCAATTTATTACCTTTTTTCCAACTTCAAATTTTTCCCAGTTTCAAATGATGTCCCCAAAGGAAAATTTTGTCAACACCTGTTTTATCTAAAAAGATACATTTCTCTGTCTGTTCATCTCACTTCAATTTTATTGCTGCAAAATGGGATCGTCAAGCAGACAGACTGACCAACACATATATCATAAAAGATCGATACTTGGCGTCTGTGTATCGATACAGTATTGCCACTAAAAAATATCGCGATACTATGCTGTATCGATATTTTCCCCCACCCCTATCCTGTTATAGTGTCCTGAGGAGGGACAGTCAGACACTGTCCAGTGTACAGGACAGTGTACAGGACAGTGTACAGGACAGTGTCTGACTGTCTCGGCACAGTCATGGGAGTCACAGGACAGTGTCTGACTGTCACGGGACAGTCAAGGGAGTCACAGGACAGTGTCAGACTGTCCCGCGTCAGTCTGACAGAACAGACACTGTCTGGGTGTCCCGGGACACTCCTCAGGACACTACTAACAGGTCAGGACAGTTTTTGCTGCCACTGCGGCTGTGCATGAGCGGCTTCCTACAGTAAAGAAGGCTAAAGCCAGCTGTTAGCCTACACATGCACTGGAGATGCAGGCGCTTGAAAGCATAGAAATATTGCTTGCAGGGTTTCCCATCGTATCTACAGTAGGTTTGAGATTCCATGTGCTAAATGCATAACATTTTAAAAATCCCTTAATATTTAAACCAGGTTTCAGTGTTCATGGCCAGTGCATCTGCAAGAGAATGTTTGACACTTTATGTGGTGTTCATATTTTTGTTACACAGCCAATGTTCCTGGGTCTGGTGGACCCACCTCATTATTAGGCTTTTAAATCAATACAGCCATAACAATGTATGTAAAAATACATTTATGAATTTAAATCATTGCTGGTTTATATTTGCCATTTACCCCTGTGAGATCACATTTATGGTCATATGATCATTTTCGGTTTTTGTGAGAAAACAAGGAAATTCAATTATAAAAAAGAAAAAATAGAAACAAGATTTTTGATCATTATTAGTGCTTATTTCGTAGAACTTAATCAGAACAGGTGAAAGTGCTTGAAATGTAACAATTTTACTTTTGTAACTTTGTGTGGGAATAGCAGGTGCAGAAAGACAACATCGTTTCGTAGCACCTACAATTAAATACACTCGGGTCCAGTAGACCCGAACACCTCCTTGTAATAGTTAGGTGTAGGGGGGGGTGTACCGTGTGCAGTAGGGCTGGGCGATATGGAGAATATACGATATTTTTTACCAAATACCTTGATATCGATAACGCAACGATATTGTAGTGTTGACTAATGGTGATTTCACAAAATATTTATACAATGAGATTTTTGATAACTAATTATCAGTTATGTGGATATAATGACTAAGTGGGTAAAGGCAAATAATAGAACAGTTACAACAGTCTGGTAAGTTCAGAAAATGACATCACTTTACTGTAATGTAGCCTTTAAAACCAGGAAAAGACAACACTTATGCCATATTACGATATTACGATATCCAAAATCTAAGACGATATCTAGTCTCATATCACGATATCAGTATAATATCGATATATTGCCCAGCTCTAGTGTGCAGTCATTGAAAATAAGTTATTTTTTATGTTCTTGACAGAAAATGAGCCAAGGCGATTGAGTTTGAGTTAGAAGAAATAATAAACGGGTCCCACAGACCCGAACACCATACAAGGCTTAATAAATACACTCTGGATAGATGTTGGTTTATGTAGACCTCTAGTCACATGTACACATTACTTTCTGTAATGACTTTAGGGCCATGGCAGTGTGTGATGAAATATTATGTTCAGGGGTTTGGGTGTAGTTTTATTTTTAAAAGCTACGTTCATTACAGAATTTAAATTGCAAGTCTTTTATGCATTAATCCCATTTTACCAGCAAAGGTAAAGCAGGACCACCCTATGCAGGAAAATTAGACAGCCGTGTATTTCAAAAAGGTATATGGTACATTAAAGTGAGAGGTTTTCTAATGTAATTTCTTTCTTCATTATTGAGTAATCTGTCAACATTTTGGACAAATTAATTATTGTTCAGTAATACACTTTAAAAAAAGAATGAAAATGCTTGTCACAAAGCACCTGAGTCCAAGGCAATGTCATGAAATTGCTTGTTTTGTCCGATGAACTGTCTGAAATCTAAAGATTTTTTTAAATTTAGGATGATATAAAAGAGAGAGAAAATATTACATTAGCAGCTGGATTTAGCAAAATGCCCGGCCTTTTTGTTTGATAAATGCCTTAAACGAATAGTTAAGTATCCAAACTGTTGCAGGTTGATTTTCTGTATAGATTTCATTGGCTAAGTGTTTCAACACTACATCATTCCTATCTGCATTCCCACCAGCCAGTCTGGGATTCAAACCAGCAACCTTCCTCTTTGAAAGATCTTCTACCGTACCCTTCAGGCTACTTCCACTGAATTGTCTCTGCTGCTTGTCAGCTTCTTTAAAGTTTTCCATTTGCCTCCAAAATCAGATTAGAGCTGTCAAAACCAATCTTTTTATATGTTCTGCCTGTTTCTGCAGTTTATTATTTATTTCAAAAGCAGCAATATCATGAATATTACATCTTTAAAGATTGTGTATCCTTGTGAACTCGTGACATGCTCCACAGATTCCTTGGCCCAGTGGAAAACAGAGGGGAAAGTTGCAGTGTGGCTTCGAGTACCTATCTCACTGAGTCGATGTGCCGCTGCTGCCTCTACTCACGGCTTCACCTTCCATCACGCCAAACACGACCACACTGTGTTGGCCCTCTGGTTGGGGGAAGGGGAAAGCAGACTGCCGGGGTCTGCAACTCACCAAATTGGAGTAGCAGGTAGAGATTTGTAGCCTCAAAGTCCATTATTGACTTTGGAATAGTAGTTTGACACAATATAATCTCACCTGCTTTTAACCACATCTCACAGTCTTTATCAGCAAACGGTCTTTGCACAGTTGTCATGGATCTGATGAAGACCATAAGATGCAGCTGAAAGCACTGGGAAAAATTGAGGATTGAGTTATATGTTCTGCACAAATGTATGCAAACATTCATGGTTGCTTGCAGTTATTACCTAGGGTGTAATTTCCACTGGGGACGGGGGGGGCATGTCCCCCTCAGTTTTCAAATTTGTTTGATATTATTATAATTATAGTCTCGGTGATTGGCCCCTATTTTAAGCGTAAAAGAAAGTACGAATTTTTTTTCTTATACATAGTTTAGTACTATTGTTTCTGACATAATTTATCATTATGGTCAACCTAATTATTTCATGGATTTTGTATCATCTTCGTCCTTATGAACCGTCCCCCCAACCCCAATTCCCAAACCAAAGTTACACCCTTGGTTATTACTATACACAATTGGATGTTCAGTACTTAGCAACTACCCTGTTTTGGCTTTAAAGGATACAAGGTTGTTTGCCTGTTATGCATTTTTCAACTTTTGCCCATTTCCCTTGCGTAAATGGAAATTCTCTTCAGGATTGTGAATGTGAGGAAGAGGAGCAACAAAGGGAGGAGTTGCAGACCTGAAGGGTGCTAAGTTTCTGATCGTCCAGCAGAGGGCAGAGTGTCGTTTACAACTTTCAAGAGCAGATGCACTTAAAGCATGTCAGAACATGTCCAGAGCATCCTTCAGTACTGAAGGAGTCCAGAAATACCCTTTTTTGTTGCCAGAATGCCCCGTAAACAAACATTGATGAAACTAAGGTCAGGAATCTAAAATATGCAGCTGTTTAGATGATCCCATACTTCTTTGCTTATTATTTTGATAAAAACAAGAGAACAACTAAACATAATGCACAGTCGTGGCGTTACATTGATAAGAGAGAAGTCTTCAAATTAACGAGTATTTACACTGGTGTCTGATGTCATAAAGTTTTAAACTTCACGCCTACTACTAATACTAATACAACTACTATTTTACTACTGCAACCATTTTTGGTGTTTCACGACTTGTTATAGTTGTGGCCACCACACCTATAAGTGAGCTTAACATGGCACTCATAATCATCATTGTAGAGGCAGTGGACACAAGTGCTCTGTTAGAAAAAGATTTACAACGGTGTGCAGTGAGGCAAAGGAAACCCCAGAAGGCTTTTAAACTGTCCAAACAAATGTCAAAAGTGGGTATTTTGGGGTCAAACTGACCGACTGTTACGTACTGAGAATTAAACATTAGCCCAATAAACTATCCCATTACGGAGCTAACTCAGGATTCAATCTTGTGCTGCTGCTACGTTTAAAGTGGGATGTGGGATGTAACATGGTTAGTGCAACTAAGGTGTCTTTTATATATATTTATATATATATATATATATATATATATATATATATATATATATATATATATACTGTCCAATATGAAGCAGAGGAACATTGTCTGAACTTTCTCTACAAAGGCAGGGGTCGTTGTGCTAACTTATTTACGCCAAGCCTGTTAGAGTAAGTGAGTGTGAAATGAAGATTCAGGTTGTTAAAAACAGGAATTTTCCTTTAATTCACAGTACGTAGAAGTTTAGGAACATGAGGAGGAGGGGCAGTGATATAAGTAACAAAGTAACATATTGTTCACAGAGACAGTTCTTCATCCAACAAATCTGGGCTCAACACACAGATGTCAACATCTGTCCTGCTAAAGCGCCCTTAAGAATAACGCTGAAATCTTACCAGCCACATTTGTCCTCTGACCTCTCAGGACAGGGTCAAAAACTTAATTCCAAAAAATGATAGCCTCCATATGTATGTCATTAAAACATCGCAAGCTGCCCACGACATATCTACATTCATATCCTGCGTCCACCCAACTGAAGGTTGAGTAAGCTGCCCTGCACACAGCCTTAACGAGAACGTGAAATAAAGGAAATATATGTGGGCTGATATAGACAAACAAGTTAGCGTCATTATTGTGAATCACAAGTAGCGTTTCATGGTTCAATGCATCATTAGTGGCTCACTGAAACTTTTTTTAAATTGTATTTTGGACAGTGTCCTATCTTTTCAACGAAACCTCTAAATAGCTGTTGTGTAATACATACAAAGCTTTTGTATCAACTCATTTGTCAATGGCTTGGATTTAACGGGCGTTCATTAGTATAAAATAGTTGCTCGCTATAGCTTTAATCATAATAATAAGCATTGGAACAAAATCAAGGCCCTGGACATCACAATACTAGTCTAGTTATGTCTTTGGTAATGAAATTCAGCTCAAGTGTTCGAGAACATGCTCGGATCTAGAGTGCCTCTCAATCAGAGCGTATCAGATTTCTACATCAGACCTCTTTGCAACCTCATAGTACATAGCAGATATTACTGTGAACCTATAATTACTGTAAAAACCGAGTACAAGTAGTAGAAGAAGCCTACATGAAATCTATTAAGAGACAACATCAAACTTTTGTTGTGGCTCAGAAGCCAACTGTAACCTCAGAAGATTAACAATTGTTTACTACGTAACCCACAGCCCCCGTGATGATTGCTTCTGGGTTTTTTGTCTCATAATTCCTATTCCTGTTTTTTTTTTTTTTTTCTTTCTCTCCTGCTCCTCGTGAGCATTACGTTTCCTAGACTGAAGGCTACATAATGATAGCCTCCCTTAGCAGCAGCCAGGCCTCCTCCTGTGCAGCGCCATATGGCACAGGGATCGGCTATGACATCAGTTTCCACTTGGAAGTCCAAGTCAGGCCTTTAAGACGACCCATCCCTCTTTACACATCTGTGACATTCATTTAAGGAGGCCCGTCCCAGTCGGTCAGACGGAGCAACCGGAAAAGAGAGTGGCCAGTTTTCCCTCCTGCTCCGGAACTGTCAGCGGGGCACTTAGCTGCCTCTCTTAGTCACTACCTGCCGAAAAAAAATAAAATAAAAATAAAACTGGTCAAACAGGAGAGAAAAATGGGATGAAGTGGGATGTCCAGATCATTCACAAGTATAGCTGAGTCACTCGAAGCGGAGCTAGTTGATAGATTAAACTTTTGCCGTATCCGGTCGGCAAAACTCCGAACACATCTTCCTTTTTTAAGAATGATTTCTGTGCCGTTCTTTTCTCAAAGAAAAGCTGAACTCCAAGTCTTCCAGAAGACCGCTGTTCCCAGCAGCAGCAGCCATAAGCCCCGCCCACGACTCTTTACACGATGTGATTGGCCTGACCATAATTAGTTTTTCCCAGCTCGCAAGCCAACGGAGAGTGCCTAGACCCCCCTGGCTGCAAAATAATTTTGCTGCCACTAGGGTGCATCTAGATTTCTAGGCTAGTATTGTACTGCACTTTGGATAAAAGTGGCATTTTAATTACAGTTTTATGTTTGGTTAAGCCAACAGTTCAAGAAGTGGAATACTTGGATAGTCAAGTCTACAGAAGAATGATGACTGTTTTTTCTGTGGACTTGATTAATCTTCAACAGCAGGGATGTGTTGAACAATATAAAGTGGACGAGGCCTGACAGAGGCTCAGCTGCAGGCTTTCTCCTCCACATGGGGCAGGTTTTATGTTGTGTCCAACCTAATAATTAAGAATGCAGTAGGTAAGACTTATAAAACTAACTTTCTGTCATATTCGCTGAAACGGACCCCATGTTTGAGTAGAACTACATGAAGAAGGTCATTTAAAAAATAAAATCCAGCTCCTCTGGCACCACCTACAGCCTGTAGTGTGATTTGCAGAAGTCCACAGCTTCCTGTTCAGATGCACCAATCAGGGCCAGCGGGGGTGTCTAACTGCGTGTCAATCACGGCTCATGCACACGCATTCATTCTCCCTTGTGGGGGGAGGGGCTTAGGAGACCGTTTTGGGCTTTAGCGGAAAGCGGGGGAGGGCCTGAGAAGTTGTCGATGTTCAAGTCCTGGATCTTCTCAATCCTACCTACAGCACCTTTAACTTTGAACCAGACTTTTACCAGGTCTCCCTTTTTAAATTGTTCTACTACTACAGTAACTACTTCACTGCAACATGTGGACCAGCTTATAAACCTAGGGACATAAGTGCTTGCAAACTATTTAAAATGAATATCTGATTGGTCGTTTGCTTGTTTTGCCCAGGTGCAGTTGTTGATGAATCCAATGGAAAGGTTCTCGTGGTCCAAGACAGAAACAAGGTATACAGTATGTGTTTCTTTTAATGTTACAAATGTCTCTTAATTACACAAATTAAAAACAATTTATATTAAATGATTGCAATATAGACCATATTAATTGAATTTATTATGAAACAAATAAATAAATAAAAAATGTTCATTTAAATAAACGTATGCATGTGTTTGCTGTAGCGATGAGTAGTCATAACAGACCTTCCTTCAGCAAACTGAACCAAATATTGAAAAAGGACGATTTTGGTAATTGTTATTTCCAATAGCATATGAAAAAGCTAACTATGAGCACAGAGCTGTGACTAAATACACTACAATTAACAGCATGGCACATTTACCTAAAAAGAAAAAATGGACACATTTTGGCTTGTTAAAAGGGATTTTTGGCAGCTAGTTCACCGGCCCTTGCCTGGTTGAGCCAAAAAGCTATATGTTGGACACCGATCCTTCCACTCACAGTGGCAAAACGAGCCAATGAAGCAGCCGATCTCTGCAAAAATCGTCTACTGATTAGTTTTGTTTATTTAGTGAGTTGTATGTTACCTCTTTTGATGGAAATCCCCTCAGCTCCTCTCACACTTAACATAGCTACGCACATTAGTTGACCTTAAGCAAACACAGTATTTACATGAGCTTAATGCACTCAAACAACTGTGTGAGTGTGTCTCTGTCTCAGTCTCACAGAGCCCTGCTGTAGTGCTCAAGTTGTTATGAGGTTAACTTCCAAAGGCCTCTTTTAAAAAAAAAACCTTCTCTACACACATTTGTTTGTATTCTCAGTCGGGCCAAAACAAGATTGCACCATGATGCCGCAATTTGGAAACAAATTATGTTTTAAGATATACCAGCTAGCTTGACTTGACATAAATGAGGCAATAAGTAAAGACCCCTTCACACAACGTGTGCATTTTGTAACCTAGAAAGTAGAAATGACCAAACATGTTCTGGTAAAGGCAGCAGCTTCTGTCCTTAACCCTCATGTTGTCCTCGGGTCAAATTTGAACCGTTTTCAAAGTTTCTATATCTATAAATTTGGGTTTCTTTTAACCAAATTGCCCCAAAATAACATGGATGGTTCCATAAGACGCTCTTCACAAAAGAAAATGAAGGATCAGATCTCTATTTTCATAGAATTTTGGGTGTTGTATTCAATTTTATAGCATTATCCTGACTAAACTTTGACAGATCTGTGATTATCCATTGCCTTAATTCCCCTGATTTTAACCATTAGTCAAAATCATTCATAATGTCTGCTTTTTTCTTACACAAAAATTAGAAAATGTCATATAAATGAGGTTTATTGACAATGAATACCAAAAAATAAGTGTAAAACTAGTGCAAATAAATAGGTCTAGTGGTGAATGTACTGGTGTTAATGGAAACAAAGTGCCAAAAACGATGAAATAAGCGTCAAAAGCATAACGTGGCAAAAAAGCAACATAGATGTAAAAACAGTGTCTAAAAGAGTGTTAATTTTGACCCGGGAGGACAACACAAGGGTTAATACAAACATTATATGTTTAAATGTGACCGAATTCGAAGCATCAAACGTCAGAAAGTCCTGGCATTGTGCGTAACCATGTAACACAAGATACACCAGTCCAAGTAGATGGTATGCACATTATGCACAGGGGAAGTGCCGTAACTGAACCCTTAACAACATGCCACCATTAAAGACTGAAATGAAAAGCATTTTAAGATTTGAACTGTGAGTTTGAAACCTCGGGTGACCTCGCGATATGATAACTATCACAAAATGTTCCCATAGTTAGTAATAGTCCATGCTAGTTTCACCGCACAGGCAATATATAATGTCAAGAAAATCATGTAAACATCCCAATATCCGTGTAACCGAAGATGAAAATAATAGTGTAAAACAATGTTAATTGTTGATTAGTCAATAGACAAAAAAATAAAGACTAAAAATGTAGGTTTAATGAATTGTTTACATGATCTATTAGGCAAAAATGCAAAGTATTTTGCTGCTCAGATCCTCTCAAATAGCTTCTGTTTTATATCACTGTTAACTGGATTGTTGACTGTTGATTGAACAAAACCATTCAAATGAAGATGAATTGATTTGGGCTCTGGGAAATTGTGATGGGATTTTGTTTGTTGACTTTTCATGAACTAAACAAAATCTAAAGCGTCATAGATAATAAAAACCATCCTTAGTTGCAACACTGTGTACCAAAGAGCAGAGTCTGAGCCTGTCTAACACGCATACAGCAACATGAACACGTGTGCCATCATTCATCGTCAAAGAGCCATAAACTGGCAAAAGGCTGAATCTCCTTTTTAGATGTCTGCACCAAAGCCAATAAATAATCTCGGACTCAATAACAACAACAGAAAGTAATATGATTATGCTCGAGCTTCAATAATGTGCCGCAAGACCCAGTGCCATGATTTATCACAACATCAGTTACGTGGCCCCACCCAGTTGTTGGACAAGTCTTAGATAGATTAATAACTCTTTAAGGATTGGATTCACCGAACTAGAGCTTTGGTTTTTAAAGTTTTCTGTCTTGCACTGGCTAATTTATTGACTAGTGGAGGTGTGAACACAATTTAGTTTTTATGTTGTGCATAAAAATGACAAAGGAATCTTGAATCGTGACATTATAACTTCTTCTCAATCTCCTCTAGAAATATCTATCCATGCAGGAAGCTTTGGTTTCTCTCTTCTAGGTTTATAGATATCCGTCTCGGAGACTGCGTTGTATTGGAGACAAGTCAGAACATTGTAAAACCAAATCTAACTGCAGACGACATCCGACAATATTGGACATTACCATTTTTACCAGTCATTTCTTTCCCGCCATAATATATACACAACATAGACGTTTATACATTTAAATAATTTAAATCTTTCCACGACATTACATTTGTCAGATAATGTGCAACAATCCTCCTAATTTGTAGTCTTTATCTCTCTTCAGTCCCTCAGAAGTGCCAGCAGGAACACTCTGAAAATGGACACGTGGTTTCCTGTAAAATCTGCACCATTTGACAAATGTAGTTCTAATTATAATTTACCTTATTTACTGACAACATGTGTCCCAGCCGGGAATCTTAAGAGCATATAATGTATCTTGGCGGCTTTTGTCCAGAGGGAAACGGTTAGTGGCCTGGAAGTGTAGGAAGTGTTTTATCTCTTCCTTCCTCCTCCTCCTCCTCCCCCCCCCATCAAGCTGTTTACTGGAAATGGGCTTTGTAACAGTCTGGCCCTTGGCAGTAGAGAATATCTGGCATACCGAGCCAGTCCAGAGCTCACGAGGGGTTACGAACTTCCTGAAAAGAAACCAAGACATTATCACTCTCACATCAGTACAAAAGACAACTAGCAGATCCCCAACGGACTCAAGGTCATTTCATCCATCGGGGAGCAGAATGATGAAATGGGTGTTTTTAATTTAACCATCGCTCAATCGTTTCCCAGTAGATGTAGCATGAACAGTTTGCGTATGTTATGTTTGGCATCCGTTCGCAAGTCTTTTTGGTATTATTATTTTCCCATTTAGCTTTGACAGATCCTGTGGGGTTCGAGACATTTTACTCTGAAAAACCACACAGATTAGAGTTGCACAAAATCTCTTTATTTCTTTCTTACCAGCACATTTCAGAAACGGCTCCAAAAATATAGCATTCTGTCGACAATACATGAAAATAAATGCTGTAGTGCATTTGTGTTCCTCACAAAGAGAGGCTTTGCAACAAAGACAATCTAAGATAGATAGCATTTCGTGAAGAGAAAGCACTGCATAATAAATTCTTTAAGTAACTACAAAAAAAAAAAAAAAAAATATATATATATATATTTACACACAACACTGACATCATAATTTAACCAGCAGCATACTGTCATTACATATCAAGGAGAAGTGGTGAAAGAATTTTGGAAGACACACTTCACCGCATCAAATGTAAAAGTCTCCAGAGTGAGGCACTAAGTATAAAACATAAAATGAAAAGATGCTCATATAGATTAGAGCATTAAACATCTCTCTGCCTGTATAATTATTAGTTCAGATACATAAGATAAGAGTCCTTTAAACACATAATCTACTACTTACTGTGATTTACTTAAATACAAAATAAAAAACTACTGTCTGGCGGTGCCACTAATTTAAAGTAAAGAAATAAGTGACTTTAAACTGAACGACACTGGAAGATGTTATGATTGAAAACGAAACTAAACTGGACATTTCTTGTCATGTTGATATAACTCTTGAGATACATTTACAGCAGTGCCATCTATCACAATTGATGTCAAATTTGAACTCTGTATTTCAGACAAAGAATGCTTGGAAGTTTCCCGGTGGCTTGTCTGATCCAGGAGAAAATATTGGTGAGTGTCAGAGCCAAAAATGAATACAGTACATCTAGCTAAATCCTTCAATTTAGTGTTCTGCTGAAAGACGATACATATACATTCATTTGAACTGTACAAAACAAGGCACATGATATATAAGCAAATAATTATTATCTCCAAATTCACCTTTTTTAACATTTTAAAAGCAGCTTTAATATTATTATATACATGACCCAACCCTAAAGCAGCGTCAAATATTTGTCTTTACAAAAAAATATGTATTTTCCCTTTTCCCCACATCTAAACATTAGTCTGGCCAGGGAACACAATTCCTTTTTCTGTCAGGATCTTTAAAATGCCTCCACATACATTTATTCATATTTTAATGAATTTTCTCAGGTGCCACTGCCGTTCGTGAAGTCTTTGAGGAAACTGGCGTTCACGCCGAGTTCAGATCTCTGCTCAGCATCCGGCAGCAGCACAACCACCCCGGCGCCTTCGGCATGTCGGACATGTACATCATCTGCCGACTCGGGCCGCTCACCTACGACATTAACTTCTGTACTCGGGAGTGTCTGCGCTGCGAGTGGCTGGACCTCGCCGAGCTGGCCAGGACCGACGACACCACGCCCATCACGTCTCGCGTAGCCAGGCTTCTGCTTCACGGCCTGGAGCACGGCTTCAACAAGATCGACCTCAGCATGGAGGAGCTTCCCGCTGTCTACTCGGGGAGGTTTTACCAGCTGTATCACAGGCAGCTTCCCCCAACGCTAAAATCCTAGCAAGCCATCATCAACCAAGCATATCATGGATTGCTATTTTGACACATGGTTGTCAGTATTACTCATATTTAAAGTATATTTAGGACTGGAATTATGTTTGCAGTGTGGTTTTTTTTTTTTCACACAAGCTGTTACCTTTTGAAGAAATGCGGTGCAATAGGCTGCGAACTACAAGAACAAGAGATATGCCACTGCGGTGCCTGCAGGACTGTAGAGTTTTATACAGTGTATTTAACACTTTTTGGTGGCCATGTTGGAAGTCCATATCTGGGCTGCCAGCAGCTGATTTCATTTTTAAATTCTGCTGTATTTTTAACTAGGAATACTTCAGGTTGTGTTAACAAGCAGAGTGACCAACCGTAGTAGCTGAACATACACAGGCAGAATTCAACATTAGTGGCCAGTAGTTGCAATATTATTATTGGCTGCCTTGCTCAATTGGCGTACTGACAGGTCAAAAAAAGTAAAAATCATCTTTTTGTTCAAGTTAACTGCTTTTCCCTTATTGAACTAGACATGATTGGCAACAATTATCTGGTATTAATACATGTATAAATTATGCTCTAGTGCCATGCTATATGGACTTTTTTCACAAATCTCAAACTTAGAATTACAAAAGGGGAACGCAGTTTTATCAAAAACAATGGCAAGCTCAGGAAACCTGTTCTGTATCCATTCATCGTGTAAAGATAGTGAGTAATGTAAAATAATTAGAATAAACAATATTTAGTGCTTGGGTTTTGTTTTGAGTTGGTTTAGTGTGCTTAGTTCTTTTTTTATTTTGTCAAACCATTTTGTAGCACAACATTCTTAAATTCAGTTACTTAGTACAATCCATCCTCTTTTATCAAGTTATAATAATGTAGACTTAAGTGCATTTTCTTAAACCTTTTTTATGTAGGAGACATGTTTTAACTGAATATTCCTCTATATGCCGTACATCTTGCAGCTAAACTCAGACTGCAGTTTACCCAGTAAGAAGTTGAAATGGTAAGAAGCCAACTTGTTATCAAATGGTTGCCGCTTTAAATCCCTCAGCCAGAGAGTAAGATCTGTGAAAGTAAAATGAACATTGCCGTACTTTAGGGGTGAACTTGAGCAAGGCACCTGGCTCCAGTTGCACTATAGCGTAGCAGTTGGCTGGTCCACAGTAAAAGCCTGGTTTTACTGGGAAGCAGCCAAGTGTGAATGTGTGCCATTGTTTGAAAGTAAAAGCTGAATAAGAGTTCAGGATATACCAGTTGAAAAAGCATCACAGCTATTTTTGGGCAATGATGATGGAGCACTTGGTCTTCATTGCCGTCACATCTTCTTCATTGCTGCCACTAAGACGTTAACATTTCTCAATCAGATCCCAGATTAGCACTTGGCAGACATTGGAAGAAAAAGAATGGCCTTTTGACCCGGGCTAGTTTTGCTTCCAGACTTGTACTGGCCAGTCCTCTTCAGTGCCACATACATGTGTGGGTACTTCCTGGAGCGGTAGGTGTTGTAGTTGTTACTCTCAAGCCGTTCTAAGAAGTGGCATTCATCTGTTGCTCGTCTCTGGAGAGAAAGACACAGAGGGATAACACATACATTTAATTGAATCTGCTGTTTAGTGAGGAACTGTAGGGGGTTCAGGGGATTTAAATAGGAGAGCAAGGATTACATCTTCAGCCCTTTTCATACAGGGCAAAGAACTACTGGGGCACCATCCTATCCCAATACACTAAAATGAGCTTGCAAACGGTGAAACTAGTGTTTAAAGGTGCCCTGCCAAACGTATTTCATTACTTTGTGGTAATGTCTGAAGTTCTACCATGGACTCTGTAACATTTTTTGTGGAAAGAAATGCCTTGGTTACCTTGTTTCAAGCCATTCTAGTGTGGTATAGAAAGCCTGCAGGAAGACTCAGCTCGATTTGTGCCAGTTCTCATTAATATTCAACGAGCTAAGCTGCTTGACTCTGATTGGCTAACAGCTAGCCAATGAGAGCCTGGATATCAGCATCTTTTACCCAGCGCAACTGGGCGAGCTCATGAATAGTAATGAGCTCAGGCAACACCACATCAGACTGAACAGCTTTTGTAATTGGCCTGATTTCTCTGCTTATTTCTTTTCAGTGGCTAGAGCTGACAGAGGAGGTAGCAGTTCATTATCATATTCACGACATAACACAAACACGTATGGATCTAACATATTTAAAAAAAATACAAGTAAAAACGGTTTTGTGTGGCAGGGCACCTTTAACATTTCAATAAATGGAAACTGAAGTTAGGTCATTCTGTCTGTACGATTAATATAAATGGTATTGTTTCTTTCCAAACTGCTAATAATGTTCACTGTGTATGTACTGAAAATTATTTCTGTAGTGGCATTTCATCAAATATGTTATTTTATTTGGATGATATTTAATTGAATTTAATATATGTTGTTGGAAAGGGAGCCAATGTGTAATGCTGACATTTAATGACATTAAATTACCACATAAAACACCCAGAGCTAAATGCCATCTTTATTTTTGAAGACTGTTAGTTTAAAATAATTTCTGCTCAATGTTTCACACTTAGACATTTTTTTAGGAAACCATGCCTGACCAGGGACATTATTACAGATCCAGTCAAGTGTTTGTTTTAGTTCAGCTTCCTTGAATCACGATTAAACATGGAGGTTATCAGGCTGAAATGTTAAACATGAAAAAGAAGAAATGTTTACATACAGAGGACAAATCCATTAACTAAACAAATTCAGATGTCTTGGACAAACGTGGATTTGATAGGTATACAAATGACAAGGTTTAAAATCTGCCAAAGATGAAGATCACTATACAATACAAACTAAATAAAGGCTTTTGTGCTGTCATCTGTTTTTAGTGCTCACACTATCCCTAAGTTTAACACGGGCCTTTGTAGAAAACCTGAAGAAAACATTAATTACGGAACGTCTGGCCAAAATCTTGCTGTCTCGCTGGGCGTTAACCTCTACCCTGTCCAACAAGAGGCTTTTGTTTTAGTTTCTGTTATTACTTGACCATGACCGCACAGCTATGGAGCTATTAGTCAGAACTGCAACAACCACCCAGGGCTTTTGCAGGGACATGCAATTCATTATGCAAAAGCAGTAGCGGTGGGTTTTCTTTGTAATTGGAAGAACCACTGAACCATTGATCACCAAAGCTAGTACAAGCCTAAACATATCTAGGACATAGATATATATTTTTACAATACATTTAAAGCGACTTTGAGTTCGTGAAAAGCGCTATATAAATTCAATTTCTTTCATTTTTGAAATTAAAATTCATTATCTAAGGTTTTTTTTTTATATTTAGGAATGTTATTTTGTTAAAGCTATAGTGCGTAGTTTCTGTTGCCCCCATGAGGAATTCTAAGTAATGACAACAAAGCTATCGGCGCGTCCACATGATACAAGCCTTCTGTGATCGCGCACCACCCCCACCCCTCCGCCATACCGTTGCTAGTAGCCAAGGAGGACACGGAGGATTAAAAAAAACATGATGGACTCTTCAGAAGAGGTCATTATCTTCACTTGAGTTTCTGCGCGTGAAAGTCGCCGGACGACACAATCTTCTGAACATAGTCATACTGAGAAATCCAGAGAGAGTTGTGTGGAGCTGATAGTCTTTATTAACTTCGTAGCAACTCATTTGGCAACGGCTTGAATGTAACGGACGTTCATTAATATCAAAAAGTTACGCAGAGCTTTAAAGGTTTAGGGTGCAGTTAATATGAATATAAGTCCAGTCGTGTACAGATGTTATCAAATGTCTGTATCAACTAAGGTGTCAGTAGTGGCCAATATTTGTCAATTATATTAGCAAACATCTAATACATAGCAGATGACTTCTGCTTCTAGGTAAAACATGTTCAAGACCAGACCGGTCAAGGTGCTAAATTAGAGGGAAAGAATTGTAATTTCTTTGGCAACATATACTGCCTTGTCTTTTTTTCACACCACAAACGGTAATCAGAAGAGAGTTAATATCTTGTGGTTTTTTTTATGATTTTATTAGTAAGAGCAGAACATAGAGCAACGCCTTGTGTGGCAGCTGCTGTAGCTTCTCATTAGGGAGGAAATGCTTCTTGCCAATTACATGGACTGTGGACAAGTCTTCACAACCACCGAACCACATCAGTCACCAACACTTCACACTTGCCGCTGAAAAGCAACAACTTTGTGGAAACAGACCAACAGTGGTGCCAAATTGGTGTTGGCTACTGTTAATGAGCATTCAGGAAATCCTTCAGATCAGTTTAATTTGACAGTACGCTGTGTAACGATACAAAATACAAAAGGCTAAAGTTAAGTTTCTTAACCTAACTTGGACTATGCTTTTTGATTTTTCTTTTGCTCATGTGAAACGTGATCACTGAACAACAAAGGACATTATAAAGCCAGTTTATCTGCTGGTCAGTCAGACAATCTGTCAGTTTCTAAAAACGTTTAAATAAAAATACAAAAAGCAGACTTCAGATGTTCTGCTGCCGGATAGAAAGAAACAATACCAGTACAATTTCAAAAAAGAAGGTTCATCTCTCTAACCGTTATTCTTTTACAAATGAATTCCTGTCTCTTCCTGCTTATAGGTGCTGTACTCAAAATACTAAGAAAGTGGTCTGGGATTGCCTCCACACGGCTCTCACAGACCGTTCCCGAACTCTAAAAAATACAGATGCTTTGTCACGGCCCTCAGCATCTGATATTGATGCACAGGGCACTCACATGCACTACCATGCACTCACATGCTCGTGCGGCTGGACCGGATATCAAAATGAATAAAGAAGCTCCGATTACAACACACACAGACGGAGTGTGACGTCATCATTCTCTGCTCAGGATGCCATTCCTCCACTATATCTTTACAAAGCAAATTGTTGTTTACTGCTATATTAATGCTCTGAATGTCGAGTACAGCCCCTTTAAATCTTCATTCAGAAATGTCAAGCCTCTCCATAATTTCTGTTTTCCCACGCTCTCAAACGTCACCATGTCTGTGCAAAAAAACTTGACTTTACATTTTTTACGAACTAATTAATTGTTGGATGCAGCTCCTTAAATATCTTGGTGTTTCTGTCTTTCGTCTCTCTTAGACTAATTAGTCCTCCTCAAGTCTCCGCCTTCCCATCCCCCCCATGATAGTCAGGTTGCCCGTGGAGATCCAAAAGAATTCACAATAAAAGCCTGCAAATACTTGCTTTTCTCGACCAGCAGCAACGAGACTTTTGGAGAAATTCTGGTGTATCCTATATTCTCATGGGCCTGACTTTTACGAAGATGTTACTGTACACAATAATGGAGTCTAATAAAAACATGCAGCTAGTGTATACATATTGTAATAATTATCATAGTGGCATATTTTCATTATCATTTCCAACTGATCTCTCCTTACTCAAGTGGGAATGGGAATATAGGTTATTGTATTTGGTTTTGCAGAACGAAATAACACGCATTTGTTTCTTTCATTTAACGTAATGGGATTTGGATTTGAATACAGAAACCCAAACTTGCTATTGTTGCCATGACGAGTGTCATGTCACGTTTTTGTTGGCAAAGGCAGCTTTAGCGCTGAG
This sequence comes from Perca fluviatilis, assembly GCF_010015445.1. Taxonomy (NCBI): domain Eukaryota; kingdom Metazoa; phylum Chordata; class Actinopteri; order Perciformes; family Percidae; genus Perca; species Perca fluviatilis. The sequence continues at coordinate 32,006,554 of NC_053121.1, read as the reverse complement.
GACAAGACTAGAGAATGGAAAGAGAGACAAATAATCGAACTGATTGGATTGTGAGAGACGCCTCAGTTGGACTCAAATTCTGGTCAAAGCAAACAGACGAGGAATAGAGACAAAACTGTTTTTTGTCTCTCTGAATCCCATACATCTACAACAGGACACAATGGAATGTTGTTGTTGAAAACTTTTTTTAGTCTCAGTGCTGACTATGAAAAACGTGTGCCAGCCAAATTATTTCCCTGCGAGGGAGGGTTTTCTTGTCAGGTGGCTAATAAATATTTGGTTTCCAAAACACAGCAGCCTAAATGCTGCTTGTAACAGAGGCAGAAGACATTTACTGTGGGCGTTTAATAGAGATTTGTGAAAAGCACTGTTAGTAAAAAAAAATAAAATAAAAAAAACTCTTTGAACCCATCAGGAAATGCTTGTTTGGTGATTTGATAGGACTGCATTCACAGTCATCTCAAAACTCTTTACAGAACAGAAACAATGCAACTTTTCTTTTTTAACAGAAAAATGATCCAGCTCACTCACTGCTCCAAACAGTCGTCCATCTCTGTTCATGGCCAGATAGCGATTAGCACAGACTCCTTTGATGACCACCTCCCCCACTGAAGTTGCCTGGAGTTGAAGCTTTACTGAGGAAGAAAACAAATGTGTGTTTTTGTTTTGGACAAAATGAACAAAACATTAGTAGTTTGCTTGTGGACTGTTTAGTCAAAGGAAAAAGATTAAGTGCTGTGTTTAATACACCTGTTTTATAAAAGGATAAAGAGGGTATAAACATCCTAGGTACCAGATATTATACACTAAATCACAAGGAAATAGTAATCTCTTTAATTAATGGCACCCTCTTTTAACTCTGTGTAAACTTCTGTTATAAATGATCCAACACAACCAGCAACTCCAGAAACAAATCACAGTAAAGATGGTACAGTATGCGAGACATTTTAATATGAAATATTTGACTACAGCTGTAAACATGAGTAACAAGTGAGACAGCCATGGTCTAAAAGACAGCCTGTGCTTGCTACGTTTTTGCCACAGGACATTTAATGTTGTCTGCAAACTAGTTGAATTTTGGAGTGAAGATCGATGATTAGCTTGACAGCAGAAAACTGAAAGGGAAAACTGTTGTTCAAGAGCAAACATAGCAAACATTTTCATATATTTTAATACTTGAAGCTACATTAGTCAATTTAAGGGGGGACTGCAACAAAAGCAAGCTGACAGGTAGTACATTGCCACACCATATACATACACAGACTTATAAAGTTGTTAAGGTTAATGTGTTAGCACCAACAACACCAATGAGAGCTTTGAGAGTGAATCAACAGTAAACGTGCTGTAAAATCAAAACAATGAGCTAAAAGAGCCTTTAAAGCTCAATGGAGCTGCAGAGCTAGTTAGAAATCTTGATTAAGGTGGCATGAAATGAGCTTAAAAATCATTCAATTTGTTTTTTATTTGTTTTTTATTCTAATTCTATTCTATTAATTTATGTTACATAAACGGCACCGCATTTACATTTCCGCCCATATCCCTGCAGTAAATGAATGCAACACCATTGACATCGATGGTAACATTAAGCTAACTCACGTCAGCCGCTAGACAGTAGCATCACAGTGTAGACTGTAAACTGAGCACACAGTACCTGTTGGCTGTGTGACAGCCTCCTCCACCCCCAAAAAAAAAAAAAAGCGCCGGAAATTAGGGAATATGTTCAGAATGAATCCACATTAAGACGTCAGATAGACACATCTGTCTACAGTTAAGCATGCTGCCCGGATGTTTTGTGTCATAGATCAAAGAGGTGTTCTTCCCTGAAACTAATGTATAATTGGTGTGAGTGTGTGCTGTCGTGTGTTTGGTGTTTACTGGGAATATTATGTCCCACAGTTATTGTGATTACAGGAAAACCTTCCTTCAACTGGGCTTGTCCCTGTACAGTGTGGTCCTATCTGTAAGTGTCCTGGGGTGAGTGATGTAAGCAGGGCAATCATTTGTGCTGATGTGTATGTGCAATACTGTCCTCACAACGCTTTGGGATAGGAAATGTGTTACAAAGAACACCAATGTGATGGAGTAGAGTCACAGCTACACAGTGGCGGAGTGTAACTAAGTACATTTACTCAAGTACTATACTTAAGTTCACATTTGGGGTACTTTAATTGAGTCTTTTCTTTTCATGCCACTTTTTACTTCTACTAATCTACATTTCAGAGGGAAACATTGCATTTTTCACTCCACTACATTAATCAGCTTTAGTTATTTTACACATTTAGAGTTTTGCACACAAAACACATGTAATTTATAAAAGACAATGTTTTATTATAAATGAAACTACCCAACAATTTACAGGTCTACAAAAATATATCTAAAAATGTTTAGCCGATTAAACAATTAGTTGATTGACAGAACGGTTTTGATCGTTTAAGTACATTTTCCTGATGATACTTACATACTTTTACTTAAGTCATATTTTCAATGCAGGACTTTTACTTGTAACAGAGTATTTTTACAGTGTAGTATTAGTACTTTTACTTAAGTAAAGGATCTGAATACGTCTTCCACCACTGCATCTACGTATATTAGCACAAAAATCCCACTTGAGGACCCTTGGATATACTGGGTAACATTACTCCTCACTAACATTTGCACCATTGGCAGGTATGTTATGTTGTCTAGAAAGTTGGCAGGTCAATCACAGCCTTAACAAAAGGACCATTGATGAAGCACAGCTCAGATTACATTCACTGTAAGAAACCATTCTGGTAAAAAGATAAATGATTAATACTGATTCTTGTTATATGACTCACTGTGGCTATATTCCTTTCTGAAGCCATGGTACTGACTCTCTGACACCCAGAATAACAGGGGTACGTTTTTTTTTTATACAAATAAGTCTAACTGAATGTAATTAAAGGCTATAAATGTATTTTAAAAATAGCTCCTCTCTCCTTGAACTGGTTCATACCAGGCATTTTGTTTGGGTACACCTGCTTGAAATGTCACAGTGTATCTCGGGCAATACACTTCCAATTGTGTTTACCTCGGAAAAACCCACATTTTTTCATGTCCCCCCCTCCTCCCCTCCCACTTACTGATGCAACTTAGGACACACACTCAAAAGTAATCAGTGATACAGAGGAACCTAGGCGTAAGTCCAGGCCAATAGTGTTTCCATTTTAATAGTTACTAACTTAAAGAACATTAGAAAAACCTCAAACTTCTCTCACTTTCTAATATTGATCGACTTGGTGGTACAGAGCATATTTTATTATATTTTGCAGTAATAGTATAATTTTTTTATATATTAGTGGGATACGTTTATTGACCACAAACACTCGACCTCGAGATCAGAAATTCACTTATTCTGGCTTTAGGGTTAGTTATTATGACGTATATCACACAGTAAGCAGTTTGAATGGCTGTGACTCAGCATGGGGATCTACATTTACTAAAAACATAAATGCCATTCCATCAAAGCTCCCACTGATTACGAACATTTGAGGTGTCCTTCTCTTGATCTAGGGTTATTAAACTTTCCACAAGTAGGCCTACACACATTTTGGTGTTTACAAGTTCAGAATAAACCTCAGTAAACTGGAAAATTCACATCGTTCCTCCATGATGTTTTTGCTTCACTCCTACTTCCCTGTTGCAAATTAAAAATAACATAAAGAAGCTTTGTGTTGCTTGGCAAAGCAAAGAAGAAGGGGACTGGAAGTACTTACTGTGGGGGTCGTTCTTCTCCCGGATTCCATCCACGCCCCCGTCAGACTTTATCCTCAAGAAGAAGCCCCCGTTTTTACAGTAGAGCCTTTTGGGATCCTTGAAGCCCCCAGGAGCAAAGCTGCCGCTGCCGCCGTCTTCAGGTGTGGAGGGAAGTGTTGTGATTTCTCCCGTGGCCATATCCTCCTCTTTCCCTGCTTCCCGGTGACTGCCTAGTCTCCTTCTTGAGCAGTGCAGGAGCCCCACTGTGGCCTCCCACCTCCAACTCTTGCCTGTTCCCTCCTCCCCTCCTCCACAGAGCTTCACACAAACCGATCCTGGTTAACCCCAGAGGTCAGTTTGCTTGAACACCCCCTCTCAGGGCAGCAAGTGCCCTTTGAGTCCTGAGAATCTGAGGCAGAAGGACTCCCAAAATGCCTCTACCTAACAGCAGATGTCTAAATGTACCATTTGTAGCTGCTCGTCTGTTGTTTTCAGAGCGGGCAGCTGCTTTGCCAGTGTACTTTGAGCACACTGGTGGGGGGGGGGATCCCTTGCTTCCACTCTTCTTGCAATGAAGTGTTTAAATCAGGGCAGCTGGCTTAGATCTGTGTGGAAGGCTTTCCCCTTTGGGCCTCAGTTCGCATGCGCCCTAGGAGCACCAACACACGCCCACTAATGCTCACAGATTTAACCAGCCAACCCAGCAGAAGTCGAGAAAGGAGAGGAGGGCAAGGAGGGGGACGTGCCCTTCTGAGCGCCAAGAGCAGCAGCAAGCATGTGAACAGAACCAGTGTTTTCATTCATGCAGTCTGTTCAGGAGCAAGAAAAGAGACTTTTGGCGAATCACTCAGTGCTATTCATAGGTGAAAAACAACAATGTGAAGTAAATATGCCAGCAGACTTTAGACGAAAAAGCCTGCATCATGAATGAGTGATTTTAATTGCTATTCTCAAGTTCCTCAGAAGCAGCTGAGTGGAGGATCAGTGATGGGATCTGTGCAGGATTAGTTTCTTTTTGATTTTAGGAGTAACAAGGCCATCCATTTGCCAAAATAGGCACTCACTGGTCTGGCCTTCTGGGTAAAAGGTAACCACATCTGAAACTCGTGCTGGACCAGTAGAAAGTCAGCTGTGCTCTAGGTTGACGTCATGTTGGTGATCCCCCCCAAACTGGTCAGTAAAACAACCAGCCAGGCCGTGTGAGTGACTAAGGCCGGAGACTTGTAAGACCTGTGGTCAAAATGGGAGTCCAAACACTGAAAGAGTTCTTATGGTTTTGGACATCCTTTCTGGGAATATATAAATCGAGAACTCTCCAAAAAGACAGGGCTGTTTATTCAATATTTATGCAGAGTGGGTTTGCTGAACGCACATATTCTTCCTATTTCTCATCACAAAGGAATTGTTCCCAGTATATTATTACTGAGTCCCATTTACACCTGTACAGTACAAATGCAAGAATTATCCTTATTAACAGGGCATTAAAACAAAAAATAGCTTATTGATTTAAATGTTTGTCAAGGCCTTTTTAAGTAGGGTTTGACTGATAATAACCCATCACATTAAACACAAGTATGCCTGAAAATTATAATCAGAATTATTGGCCTCTGTGATTTCAGTCTCCCTTGGTCTAAATGCTCCTTAAAGGGGTGATAGAATGATTATATAGGGTATTTCACACTGTTCCTTATGGTCTCCTAATGGGGTATGTAACATTAGTTGGGCTGAAAATGGCCTGGTTGATATTTTATTGGCCCTTATGCATCCCTGTGTTTTGGCCCTATTTGTAACAAGAGCTTTTCTTCCAAATATGGTATGGTCATGAATATTTAGATGAGCTGCGCTGCTTGGTTGAGCCTTAGCCCGCCGCATTACACACATAGAGACGCGCAGCTGATTGGTTGAGCGACTCCGCCATACACACGCATTAGAGGTCGTGTGCTGATTGGTTGAGGGAATCTCCAATACACATACATTAGAAACGACAGAATCTCATATTCCAGACACTGCAATGTTTCCTTACCAAATTCACTTCTGAGACTTTTTTATGCGAGAAATCGACTATATAAAGCTCAAATATGGGCTGTTTTCGAAAATGGATGGCTAATTGCAAATTTGGTAAAACTGTGTGTCGGAGTTCAGCTGCCTGTGTTGCTGGCTCGCCGCCTGGCCTGCCTTCCTCCACAGACCCCGGCTTGCTGTGAGCTCGATTGAGCTCCGACGGCTCTGCAGCCCACAGCACCTCATACCCGGCGCAAAGTCACCGTTTGGGCTGGTGGACTACTACCAAACGCCGCTGCCCTGACAAAGCGCCAGGGCCTGCATCTCCTCTCTTCCTGCTAGCTAAATGGCCCGTGTGGGGAGGGCGGTCAGCGAGCTTGTTACACCAGCAATCTCTTACCAAATGTTACACACATGTCACGCCACTTAGCTATACAACATATAACTATATGTTTTATAAAGCTAACAACGGTGTCCGATTTCAAGTTAATGAATATTTGTGAGGCGCAATGCGGGTTTTGTTAGCTGCGACTGTCCCTGCAATCCTATGTGTACAGATTGCGGCTAGTTAGCTTCATTTTTGGTCGTAATTTGAGTATATTTACAGTTTGAATTTCGTCACGCCACTTATACAACATCTAACTATATGTTTTATAAAGCTAACAACTGTGTCCGATTTCAAGTTAATGAATATTTGTGAGCTGTAAGGGTTTCGTTAGCGCTGCACTATCCCTGTCAACCATGTGTACAGATTGAGCGTGCTAGTTAGCTTCATTTTTGGTCGTAATTTGAGTATATTTACAGTTTGAATTTCGTCACGCCACTTATTCAACATCTAACTATATGTTTTATAAAGCTAACAACTGTGCGATTTCAAGTTAATGAATATTTGTGAGCTGTAAGGGGTTTCGTTAGCTGCGACTGTCCCTTCAATCCTATGTGTACAGATTGCGGCTAGTTAGCTTCATTTTTGGTCGTAATTCGAGTATATTTACAGTTTGAATTTCGTCCACGCCACTTATACAACATCTAACTATATGTTTTATAAAGCTAACAACGGTGTCCGATTTCAAGTTAATGAATATTTGTGAGCTGTATGGGTTTCGTTAGCTGCGACTGTCCCTGCAATCCTATGTGTACAGATTGCGGCTAGTTAGCTTCATTTTTGGTCGTAATAATTATATTTACAGTTTGAATTTCGTCAACGCCACTTATACAACATCTAACTATATTTTTTATAAAGCTAACAACGGTGTCCGATTTCAAGTTAATGAATATTTGTGAATTCCAGAGGAATTCTAAGAGGAGGCTTGCTAGCTCTCATTGATAGAGCTCCATCCAGCCGCAGGCTCTATCAATGAGACTCATGGACAAGCGGGGCGTTTTTTTTTCCAAATCGTTTGTTTAAATAACTCAACACATTATAATTACACACATTATAAGATTAACTAGAATCTGTGGTAAGAGAAATGCTGGCGTAACAAGCTCGCTGACCGGCTTTCACTCCCATACACCGGGCATTTAGCTAGCTAGCAGGAAGAGGGGAGTTGCAGGCCCTGGAGCTCTGTCAGAGCAGCGGCGTTTGGTAGTAGTCCACCAGCCCAAACGGTGACTTTGCGCGTGGTATGAGCTGCTGTGGGCTGCAGCAGCGTCACCGGAACTCAAATGGGCTCACAGCAAGCGGGGTCTGAGGTGGAGAAGGCAGGCCAGGCGTAAGGGAGGCCAACACAGGCAGCACCAGCCTCTGAAGTCCGACACAGTCGGACAAGATTTGCAATTAGATATCAATTTTCGTAAAACGGCGCATATTTGACCTCTAAGTAGTTGATTTCTCGCATAAAAAATTCTCAGAAGTGAATTTAATGGTAAAATAGCATATGAAAAATGTATACATTTTCTGAGATCTGCGCGACCTAGATTCAGAAGACTAACTGATCTCAGGTCAGTTGTGTAGCCTATGTAAATGTTGCGGCGTGACCGTTCTCTTAATACACCCATGGGCTGACAAAGGTTCTGGTTTTTGGGAGGTTTATGTCAACTTCCAGCTTTGTTGGGATTCGCCCGTTTTCAGCGGCAGTTTCAAAATATAAAATTTTCATAGTAAAAGGGTGTCAATGGGATTTTGAGCTTCTATGTATGTCCTATTTACCCACCGAACTGTCGTTATTCAACTATGACAGGGTAAAATCGGTTTTGCATTCTATCACCCCTTTAAGAGTTCTTTTCACCCTGATAAAAGTAAAATTCTGAAGGAAATGCCAATGATTAAAGATTTTTTTTTACTCCCAATTTCAATCATATCATATATCATTTACATATTACTGATTATTTTGAATGTTTTGTACAGTATGTTAAGTCCAAGGCTGTAGTCAGAAGCTCAGTATAAGATCAAATATCTAGGACAATGTAAGGAAAATGAGGCGACTGCTTAATAAACATTGATTACTGCCCTTAAATTGACAAACACAAAGGGACAAAAACAACACCAGAAAAGGCAACCCACACCATTACAGAATGACAGACCACTGAAGATGAACTCACATTTAACTACATGGTTGCCATAACTACACCAGTTTTCTAGCATAGTTTACTTTTTCCAATATTGGTCTACAACATATAGTAAGCGGCATTGTCTGAGGAAAATCCAACGAGATTTATGGTTTGCCAGCAGTTTATAAAAATAAACTCCTCTGACATATCACCAACTAATGGCTTTATTTTCAAACCTGACAGAAGCTAACTGAGTTCCACAGGCATTCTGGTGCAGTAAAACCTTAATTAACAATTGTAGTGTTGTGAGTAAAACTATGATAAAACATAGGCAAATCAAATACATGTAAAAAGTGTTTAGTATCACATGTACACGTAGTGAATCTAACCCCAAAAGCAAAAATTCCAAATGCATTCAGTTACTTCTTCCCCTCATAATTACATTTTTTTTCCAAATCGGTTTTGAGATCTTTCTTTTAAATATAGTGACATTGCCCAAAAATGTAATTAACAATCCATGCTGTCAGCTAGCAATTATGAAATAAAATTGGATCGTCTCACCCAACTCTATATTTGACATGTTTAAGGTTATCTATAAATGTGTGCCTGTATCAGTCCAGGGGTTTTCTCTTTGCAGATGAAGCTCGGTGCAGACAATAAAGCGTGTACTCAGCCTGAACTCAAATGTGTGACCCACTTTGCCTTTTCAATTTCCTCCTCAATGTTGTTTATGTTATGTTATGTCATACCAAACCACCACACCCCCGCTGAGTGATGCCTGAGTCAAGGTTGTTACGGCCCAACCGTAAAGCCTTTGTAACGTTTTTATTTCGCTGAACTATTTTTAGAATGCAACAAGACGCACTCTCTCTCTGTGATCTCAGAGGAAATGGAAGGTATCGTGTGTTGTTTCAACTGACACCTTTGATATAAAATATGCACAATAGGAAAAAGTCTAGAGATAACCAATTGTGTGCTTTACCTTCATGTGAACCATCATTGTTATCAGATTTTTCCAATTAGTAGACATTTCTCTTCGGAATAACACTTTTTCGGGCTGCAATGCTAAGAAGTGCAAGGGTCAGAGCGTGGTGGCTTGTTAATATCCTTGTGATCTTTCAGTGATCATGTAGGAGCGGAAATGGTAGTCAACCAAAAGTTTCTAGCCTTCGAACAACTAAAATAACCTCCAGAAGTTGTAATTACCTTTATGAGAGGACACAGCCTAATAAGACTTAACCTAAAACATTTTCTCTGTCTGGAGGCGTACCTTCTCCATCAAACATTTACATTATGGCAGAGCAGAGCAGGTCATAAAACCACCACAGTTGGCAGGGAAGCAGTGGCCAGTGTGAACAGTGTTAGCCAAGCTGTACACATAGTGAAGCAAAGGCAAATATCATTAAGTGGAAGTGTACTGTACCAAGACTAAAAAAAAAACATACTGACAAAACAAACTTCTACCCCTGCTCGCTGAGAGAAATTTAATTGTGGTTTTGGACATGCACTATTTGTTTTCGCTGGCTGAACTGAGCATGGAGACGAGGTGTGTTCGAGGTCATGTACAAGTAGTGTGATCTAAGTCAGATAAACAGAGTTTTAGGGAATTTCTTTATGAAAAATAGTATGCAGCAGCACCTTCATGATAAAAACTATAACTAAGATGACAAACTGAATAAACTAAAAATATGGAAATATATAATTTCTACTGGTTTAATTTAATACCTGGAGGGCAGAATATAAAAATATCACTTTAAACTAAAAAAAAAGAAGAGTTGGCACTTTACTGTTCATAAGTGTTGTTTTGGTCCTTTCTTGTTTGTTTTTTTTACCTTGCATCTCAATTTCATTCAGTTGGTATGTTTGAATCAGAGCTATCTGTTAGACTCACCATTCTAAATCTAGGCCAATTCGTTTGTCAATTTACCTGCATCAGCTTGAGTGAGAGCCAGATACAGTACACTTATGACTTAAGTGTCATATAATAATTTGTCTCCCCCAGGTGGTAACAAAAAGTAGCATTCACTAAAATGAATTTTTTTCTTTTTTTTTTTTAATGAGGTCCTTTGACTATTTATTGATGACAGGAAAAAAAGAATATAAACACTTTATTCTACTTTCACTTTGTACAAGTCATTAAAAAAACATTTTAAACAGTCTAAATGAGCTTTTTTACCCATATGGGAACAAAAAACATTCAGAGAGCTGTGTACAGTCAATGTATCCCCCAAGATGTTAGGGTTAGATCATAACAGCGTCAGATTGTCTAGTGTTCCATCACTTTTTTGGTCAATGCCTGTGATGACCTCTGCATCAGTCTGCAAGACCAGGAGAACCAGATCTAAGGCTTTCCTCCATGCTTCCTGCTTCACACTCAGATTATCATAGATTTTTACTGCTGGTGCTTCACTGGATTTCATGGATGAGGAAACTCCACTATCCTCTTGTTCACCTTCCAAGAAAAGCGGCGAGAACCTTGCAGTAATGCCTAGACTTTCATTATAGTCCTGCAGTTGTTGGCTCACTGCAGTCCTGGCTCTGACTTTTGAATACTTCCCAGTGTTAACCATTACAGTGGATATGTAATCTATTAACCCATCTGCCATGAGGTGCAACACTACATGCCTGTAAGGGTTCACTGCTGTTCCTGCTTTGGTTTGCTGAACGGCATCCCCATTCCTCTCTCTGTGATGCTGAACACGGTGATCTGCTTGCTTTTGAAGGTGATGAATACAAAGCATTTCCGTCACTCCAGCACCAGGCAGGAGGACTTTGTCTTTCAGCATGTGGTGTAAACGATAAGCACATGACCAAAACTGGTCCTCCAGGGCCTGCAGCTTTGCATGTACACAGCTTGTGAGGATCACTGTGACCAATGTGCTGTTCTTAACGGTGGAAATATTCACAGTTGTTGATGGCTTACTCTCATGGCTGCTGAGGTCCCTCCATATCGCAACATCCACACCAGTGCCAACACAGTGCTTACTCAACTGTGTGGCGTAAGTCACCGGAACAGCTGCAGTTGCATTAGCGAATGCCCTTAAAACGGAAGCCTTCACTTTTTCCACCACAAGTATTTGATGTCTACAACAGCGTTGAATCACTTTCTCACCAACGAGCCCAGTAACCAGTATCATGTTCACTTCTAGGTTCAACAAAAGTTTCATAACCTTTTCCATCCACTCTTCCTCGTTGCTTGAACTTAAACAATCTGACTGGTCACTCACACACTGTATACCTGTTGGCCTTTTGAAGCCAAGATGGCGATAGGTATCTGATAAATCTCCATTAATTAGAGCAAGCTTCAAGTGCTGTTCTTTTAAGTGATTTGCCACTGAAGCCTGTTCAGCAGATACAAGAACAACGCAGCCCGGTAAAACACACGTTTGCTCCTCTGGTAAGCCAGGTAGCACACAAGTCACCACTTTGGAAACATCAAACGTGGAACAGCTGTTATCTTGCGGATTATTTTTTGACTGTATTCGGCTGGCTTTAACTACTAAATTCATCGCATCGGCACAACCGTGACTCAATCCCTCGGCAACGCGTGCAATGTCAGGAAGCTTAGGCTTATTAGGTTGGGGTTCTGTGGAGACATTTTCAGACTTGGCCTCATAAAAATATCTGCTGAGCTTCACTCTCCTTTGTTCACTTCCGTTTAGAGTCCTGTGACCAACTGTTATTGTCTCTTGCAGGTGGCTCGATGCTTGTGAAGCCTCCACAATGGGTTGCTTTGACAGTTGACGTCCTGGAGTTGTAACAGAGCAGCTCTCCGATTGCTCTACATCAAGAACCTCAGTTGAGACGCTGTATTTCCTGCAAACATCCAAGCATATATCTATTCCTTCAGACATAGCCGAGATGATGTGTGCTACTGAAATTCCTGTCTGAAGGCACTCCAGCGCAGCACGGCTCCAGGCTCCTGCGATAAACAGCAGGCATCCTGACCCTGTATGATAGACCTTCTGGTGGGCTTGAATAGTCTCGTAAACCAGCTGACCCACCGCGCAGGTCAGCTCCAGGTTCTCGAAGATGCGAAAACACGAGCACACAAGAGCTGACTCCCCACTCGTTTCATCTTGGATAAACTTGTACTTTTTATTGGGTCCCAGAGAAGAATATGTGATTCCTGCCAGCGCCGAGAGCTTCTGCAGTCCAACATGTTGTCGTTGGTTTATACCTGTAATTGTAGTTCCCAGCATTACTTGAGGTGCCTGAATTGTAAAAAGGAAAAGAAAAACAAAAAACTCCTCTAGTCAAACTGCTCAGTGAACATGGTTTGGGTTAAATCTTACTGTCCACTGCTCGTTAATGTGACAGTTAAAGTAAGGTTTCTAAAGTACGGAATTTAAGTTCCAATTTAAGGCATACTTTTAGTATACTTTTATGTACGTTATACATTTACTTACATTTCAGAGGGGAATGTTGGACTCAACTACATTTAGCTTACATACAGAATATGTGATTAGCTGGTGCAGTTATATATTGACGCAATATAAATTAAAGGACGGCACTGCCACACATTAAGCCATACTAGTACAACATACTATACATATAAAACACTATGACAGTCTTATCTGCATTACTTTTGATACTTTAAGTAAAATTTTAGTAAAATTCTGAATGCAGGACTAGTAATTAAGTTTACATTGTGGCAGTCTATTTAATTTAACTAAAGGATGTTCATACTTATTCCACCACTGGGAACACGTTTGGTCAACAACATAGATGCAAATGCAGCTAAAACAATAATTAAATGAGCACTATACAACACAAAGCATAACAACATCTAAAGAAGCAAGTGACATTGAGAGATACATACAGCTCAACAGACCTGCAATTAGCCTAGCTAGCTATATAGATAGCTAACGTTACCAGACCAGCAGCAGCTTGGAAGCTAAGCTAGCAAGCTAATATCTTAAGAAAAACAAATACTTCACTTCTAAATGTGGCCTGTCCATAACCAGACAAACGTGAGCTGAAAACAGGGGGCTCCAAATGATGCTTTTGCAAAACAAACGTTATCTATCCATAAAGGGTATAATGTTACCTTAATTTAATAATGTATTTTCTGTTCCCAAAGCCAAGCTGCTCCAACACGAACGATTAGGGACTGCGCATGAGCATTGCTTTCTGGTTGCTGGGCGACAAGAAACGATCTCAACCATTGGCGTACAGCGTTAAAACCCGCCCATTCGTTTTTGCAATTGGCTAATATGGCAGCGTCACGGGATTTCATTGATTTGTATTGGTTATCCCCAATGTCATTCGAAAGGGGAAAAAAAACCGTTGCTGCATGTTTTGTTGACATCCGATAATCAAACACACAATTGAAGAGTTCCCGGCTCAATCATTCGTTTAAATGGTAGCTATACCTACATATAAATGTCTAGTATGAAACGTACGCTATGCTTTTTAGGAAGTTTCGGTATTTACCGTGAAAAGCTGGCGCGCAGTTAGATCAAGCTGTTTAAAACGTGTTTCGTGGAGCAGCATGGAAGCTAAAGATAGCTAGCTAGCTAGCATAATAGTAACGTTAGTAACGGTTAACTAAAATGTAAAAACATCACCCGTGTGTCTTTCTGCTCCACTTGCCAACTGAGTGTATAAAGTAGCAACTATGTCTGAATGTTTGCTTTTTTTCAGGCTTCAGGTTACCGAAAAGCAGCTCCTTCGGCTAGCCAAAGGAAAAAGGCAGGTCCCAAAACCGAACTGACAGAGGAGCAAAAGCAAGAAATTAAAGAGGCTTTTGATCTCTTTGACACAGATGGGATTGGAACAATAGATGTGAAGGAGCTAAAGGTTAGTTTCTGGTTTAGTACCAAAAAAAAAGAAGGAAGAGCCATGAACTTACTCATCACACATTACTCTTCCTTCTTTATTAGTTGTCTTGGTTTACTACGTAAGGAAATTACTATTATTAGTTTTCTTGGTTTACTATTTCTTAGATCAGATGTCATGTCAAGTGTACGCTATGTATGTTCAGATGAACAAATACCCAGATTTCCCGTTTATGTGTGCCACAGGTTGCCATGAGGGCGCTTGGGTTTGAACCTAAGAAAGAGGAGATCAAGAAGATGATTGCAGACATTGATAAAGAGGGCTCTGGAACAATTGACTTCAGTGACTTTCTCAGTATGATGACACTGAAAATGGTGAGTGTAATACATATGTTATACAAAACCTGGAAACTTTCTTAGAAATTAAAATGTGTCATTTCTAAACTTGGAAAGACTGTGTAACTATTCATTAAGTTACAAATCTGGGTTCATCATCTCATCACTTTTGGTTGCCAGTTACTCTTAAAGGTCCCGTGGCATGAAAATTTCACTTTTATGAGTTTTTTACATTAATATGCGTTCCCCCAGCCTGCCTATGGTCCCCCAGTGGCTAGAAATGGCGATAGGTGTAAACCGAGCCCTGGGTATCCTGCTCTGCCTTTGAGAAAATGAAAGCTCAGATGGGCCGATCTGGAAGCAAGGTTACCTCCCCTTTCTCTGCTTTGCCCACCCAGAGAATTTGGCCCACCCATGAGAGAGAGACCTCGTGGCTTTCAAACGAGCAAAGTGGCAGTTGGGCAAGGCCACACCACCACCACCCACCTTGCCCCCCCCCACCCCCTCCTCCTCCTCAATAGCTACAGACACAGAAATGGCACATACTAAGGGAAGCTCATTGTGGGACTGGCTCTAGTGGCTGTAATTCTGCACCAAGGCTGAATTTCGGGAAAGAGACTTCAGATACAGTATTAGGGGACCAGTAAGGTCTATAAAAAGCCTCCAAAGAGCACCATGTCATGGGACCTTTAAAACAACAGTATCCCAGAAACAAATTCCCTCTTATTAAATTACAAAGAAATTAAATGTTTGGAGACCACGTATGAGGGGGCATAGGGTCTTACTCTATTGGAACACCAAATTTAACACACAGTTTATCCACAATATAAGACCAATAGCAAGAGACCGGCAGTTACATTGTGTGAATGTTAGGGCTGCTCCCTCTAAGTCGATTATGGACTAATCGGTCGTTTTGGTCTTAGTCAGCTTAGATTTCTTTAGTCGATTAGTCATGTTTTATGCTTTTTTCATGCTGAATGACTTATTTCCAAGAAACCTACATGCACATCTCTGGTAAACCCAAGAATTAAAGTGGTGCTTTTGCATGACTTTTTGCGGAGAAACTCAAAACGTAATCGACAAATTTACAGATCTGTCGATTAAATCAACTAATCGATTAGTCCATACAATTGAATGAGTGTTAGTCGACTAAGAATTTCTTCAATCGAGCACAGCCCTAGTGAATGTAACTACCAGTCTCAACCATGGATAATGGTTTCAACACTTACAGCAGAGTGGAGACGCATTAACATCCATTTAGTTTTTGAGAGCAGCTGGTACAGGTGTGCAATGTACAGTTCAAAACTGAGTAGATGTGGTTTGATTACAGATAGATATTTCCATAGCATGGACCCACACTTCTTGCCAGTCTTGGTGGCCAATTGGAGGGTTTTCCCTACAATTATTAGGCTTAGGCTTAGGCGCAGCACCCAAGCCGTTTTGTGCACCACCTAAGCCGAAAGAATGTGAAATCAATGTGAGCATCAAAACTAATGACTTTTCTCAGATCTAATGATTGTAGTATTTAGCAAGTTTTGTCTTTAAGCTTTTTGAGTTTTATTTATTTGTTATCTGCTCTAGCTTTTACAATGATTTATACACTGATATGGTAATAATAATGGTCCAAAATTATGTGAAATTGCATATTTTGTTTTATTGCAAAGCGTAACATTTGCCAAATACACTACGTGCACATCAAACCTAGGTAAACCACTGAATAGTGATACAAAGTACATCTCCAAGGCTGGCTAAGTAGCTTGGGAAGTTAGATATGAATTGGAATTAAGGGCTTTATAAAATACACCAATGCATTTCTTGGATAGACAAGGCCCTTTCTACATGTGAGGTGGCACTATTGGTTGTTAATGTGGTATATTTACTGATAAAGTGTCTGCTTTGTAAATATCTATAACAAAAAAACTTCACATCTGGCTGTAATGCATCAATCATTATGTTTGTCACTTCTTCATTGTTAATAGAATGAAAAGGACTCCAAAGAAGAAATATTAAAGGCTTTTCGGCTGTTTGATGATGACGGCACGGGAAAAATCACATTCAAAAATCTCAAGAGAGTTGCCAAGGAGCTAGGTGAAAACCTCACAGATGAAGAATTACAGGTATTGCAATGTTTCCCATGAACCATTACTGTATATTTATATTTTATTTTTTAGGGTGGTCAATCCATGTAGACTTACCCCTACCTACAAAGAGGTTTTGTATTCATAAGCTTGCTTTTCAAAAGGTATGTTTTTAAATGCCACAATCTGGCAACAGGTGTCCAATAAACCTCTATTAATAAGAGTAATAGGCGTTTCTTTTAAGTGACGGTGATGCATTTGCATTAGTGGATTGACTGGTGCTTTCAATGTATTAGCTTGTAAATTAATTGCTGTTTTGCAATTATTTTTTCAAAGAGAAAGAGTTCAGGTTCATTATATAAATGTAAGCTATAACCTCCTTGAGACATTCTATTTACAGTGTCTGCTTTGCAATTCTTGATGCTAACACTTGTCTGTTAGTAGCTCCGTACCCCTCTTTCCCCTGAACAACCTCAATGACCACCACAAATTGTTTTAAAATCACACTGGAAACAGGATTTGTTTTCATCAAACTGCTCTCATGTGTGATGATTGTGGAGTAGTTTAAGCATTTATGCTAGTTTCAGATATTGTCCCTTTACACACAATGTGTGTACTACGTATCTTTCATGTTAAATGCACTCTTTGGTGCAGTATGTTTGCACTCCTAGTAAACAATTTATTGTTTAAATGGCCTTACATTATGCCCAACCTTACTACAAAGAAGACGGATACTCGTTTCTCTTCTCTCCCATCTCCTAGTTACTGTTAGGCTGTGATGTCCTTGCATGTGATATTAAATAGCAGTTACGTTGTTGCTTTAGGTTAGTTATTTCTGAGGAATCTGAGCACTGAGATGCCCTGTATGACACATTGTCAGAGTTTGAGTTATTCCAGTCTATCACACGTGATATATCAAGTATAGCTTTTAGTGCACTTCTAACCTTTTTTTAAAAAAATCTGAACATAAAGACTTTTCTTATCCTTTTTAGGAAATGATCGACGAGGCAGACCGAGATGGTGATGGTGAGATCAACGAGCAGGAGTTCTTGAGAATAATGAAGAAGACCAATCTTTACTGAACTTGAATGTTACAGTCTTGATCTGGAATCTTTTGAAGATTCGCCTTTGTTTCTTTTAGAACAGTTTATACAATCTCTTTTTTTTTTGGGACAGATTTGTTTAGTTTGAGGATAACTATTTTAACATACTGTATCTTTGCACAATTTTTTTCTACAATGCAAGACAAATAAATATATTTCATCACATTTCTTTGTTGTTAGGTTTACTTCTACCTTAGTTTCTCAGTGTCCGTATTGCATTTCAATTGCATAGAAACATGCAGTGCTTGACAATGTCACTGTGTACGCTGCAGTACATTCTGCACGGCAATGCATGACAATAATGATCTGATGTCGGGGAACAGACAGTGAAAGTCACATAACTAAGTCATGTCTACTAACCAGAATGATGGTACTGTAGACAGAAATGACAAGCGTGAACTTGAGATGAGTAACTTAAAGTCACTCTCACTTCATGTTTTGAGTTTACTGAACCAAAGTCATCGTCTGTCGAAGATACAGTACCATCTGTTACCTAGATGTTCTGATCTTGTTATAGGAAAGATAATCCTGCTGATTAATTTTAATAATATACAGTGGAAGACTGGTTTTGACCAAAACACCATACCTTGTTAAAATCAACAGGATATTGTAGTGACGTCTTTTTCCGAGCCGCCAGACGGCTGTCTATTATTTTGAGGATGCTTGCCACTGATTGTGAAAGTTCTGATAACCTGTTTTAGACAGCGGAGGAACATCGGGTGGAAAATATGAAAAGCTTTGTCCCAAGATGAGATATCCATTTTTTTTAAATATTCCGCACATAAAATGTTTGATGATATAAAAGAAAATTATAGGAACATTCAAAGATGTAGATAACCTCCAAACCAAAATAACCTCCACAAATGCTGCTGATACTTAATAACATGTTTTCCTTTTGAACATGTTTGACTCTTAAAGTCAAAACAAGACTGCACTCTTCAACCTAAGATACATATATAGGTATAGCTGCATGCCTTCTGTTTTATTTACGACTATTATATTCCAATATTATCTTCTATAAACCAAATTACAAGTGCCCGAATATGGAATTTATGTGTATTTCTTTCATTTTGTTTATATGTCGAGCTGAAACTTGAAATTGATATAGATGAGCCCATCAAAAGGCCAGCATTTCAAAGGTTTATTTTATGTTACCCCCCTATGACTCAAATCCATCCACCTTCTCGGAGTTCAAAGTACACCACACAGCAGGTGAGAGCCCGAAAAACAGTGCTGAAACTCGCTTTGACTGGACACACAATTACAAATGTGCACCTTAATGAATTATGTGCTGATATTATGGTATGGATTATTATGGTTAAGTTTAAAAGCTCCTCAGGTTCATAACTCGCTGTCAGAAAGAAACCTCTTCAGAACATGAGTCTTATTTTCAAGTTAATGCCTTCCCTCCAGTGGTGGAATGTAACTAAATACATTTACTCAAGTACTGTACTTAAGCACATATTCTTTTCATGCCACTTTCTAGACGAATGTTGTACTTTTTACTCCACTACAAAAATCGGACATCTTTAGTTACTAGTTACTTTACCAATAAAGGCTTTAGAGCATAACTTTTTGATATTAATGAACGTCCATTACATTTAAGCCATCGCCAAATGAGTTGCTGCAAAGCTAATTAAGACCATCAGCTCCACACAACTCTCTCTCAGTATGGCTATGTTCATGTTCATTCATGTTGGTCCGGCGAAGATAATGACCTTTCCTGAAGAGTCCATCGTGTTTTTTTAATCTTCCGTGTCCTCCTTGGCTACTAGCAACCGACGGGCGGAGGGGTGGGGGCGGTGTGCGATCATGGAAGGCTTGTATCGTGTGGAAGCGCCGACAGTTTTGTTGTTATTACTTAGAATTCCTCATGGGGGCGACAGAAACTACACACAATAGCTTTAAGTTTTATTAGTTTTATTAAGTTTTTTTAGCATTATTTTACTTTCAATACTTAAAGTAAATTTTCCTGATGATACATACATACTTTTACTTAAGTAGCATTTTCAATGCAGATCTTTTACTTGTAACAGAGTATTTTTACAGTGTGGTATTAGTACTTTTTCTCTTGCATAAAAGGATCTGAATACGTCTTCCACCACTGCTTCCATCCATTTGTTTTCAACAGCCTTTGCAGCACAAAATCCACCATGGACGAGAGCCTTTATTCAAAAATCACAAATTTTAGGTTTGAGAAGATATTTCCAAAGACTCAACATTAAAAAAAAACAAAAAAAACCTGTAGCTGCACAGAGCAGTCATTTCGCAAGAGTAGGTGTTGTTTAAACAGTCAATGTTTGATTTCAGAACAAAATGTTCCAATTGGAGTTTGATGTTTTTGTACAGTGGCAGTTTCATGGCCTTTAATTTCTTCACAGCCCCTCAGCTGGCTGTTATTCCCCTACTGTTGTGGTTTAACAGCATTCACATCACACTCTGTTAAATACTCCCACTGCTCCGCTGCTTTTTTTCTCTTCCCATAAAATGATCAATTTCCAAAACAAGTCTGGTCGTTGCTGGTAAAAGGTGATTTTCATTATTAACTCTTAAAAGGTCAACGATAAATGTGTCACCATTATGTAGACAACCAATTTTACAAGCCCCCTTTGAGTAAGACATGTTGAAGACAAACTAAAAACCGTCATTGTGCCTAGAAGAAGCAAAGAGTGACTGCATCAGTGGTATGTTTGCTTTTTTTGTGTTTGTGAAATAGTTTTTATACATCATATCCAGATGAGTAGACATCCACAAATACTGTCTGAATGTTAACATTTTAGCAATGTTCTATCTCTTAATCTTTTACAGTATGATGAGGAAGCTTGTGTTTATTTGCATCTCCTTGTTATGGCTATATTTGAACACATTGTAGAGGAAACATAAACCTTTGTAAGCTTGTACCAAAAGCCATAATGACTTTAAACATGTGTGTGTGTATAAGTGATGCTGAGTTGTGGCTACATATCTTTTCTAATCCTTGTCCTCCTCTTCATAAATTACTGTTGCACACCTGACTCATTTATGTGTTTACATTTAAATGCTCGACCTGTTTGGGGAGATATGTTTCCACCCTCTTAACCAATCACCTTAAACATTTGAGTAAATGAGGTGTGCATGGCTATGGAAAAAAGTTGGTTGACAAGAAGCATTTGAGAATTTTAAAGAACATGGTTCTTAGGTTTTGGTACTACAAATGATTGTGCGTTTGTGTGTGTGCGTGTGGGAGAAACATCCAGTCTAAAAGCTTTTAGTCAAATTTTTCAACAACCATGTTAGACTGTTTTCATCCATTATTTTTTTAGGTACTGTAGTAGACACTGAGATCAGCAGGACCACTGTCCAGCTATTTCGAAAATGTTGTGGAGTTAATTTCGGAGATGCCTCTTAGCTAATGAAAAGAAGACTCATTGTATTACATTTGAATATGAAAACTCAAATCGTCTCAAGTCTCATCGACTCATGTCGCCAAAATATTCTCTGCAAATGAAGTTGGGCAGCTCTGTGTTTTTTGTCTCAACTGGGCTTGGGTTTTCTGATTACAGCTCTGTCTCTGTAAATGGGAAACAAACAAAGTGGCAACGTTTGGGTGTTGAGTTCGAATAGCAACAATCTTTCCAGTATCACAGACTCCATCTTTGATTTAGTTCATATGGGCAGGTGAGACGATTTAAATGACTGTGTCTCTTTCCTATTCCAAGTAAATTACAGTGCGGTTCAACAGGACTGAAATCAGTCAGCAACTTCGGCTGCAGCTATATCGCTATTTACCAAAGGCCAAAGTTTTATCTTAAGATGTCTTACTTTCTGTGGAACAAGCGGATGAATGACAAAAAAGAGAGGAAATGAATTTTAATATGAAATGAAGGAAGAAAAAAAAAAAATTGTTTCAGCACAATGTTTAGAAAGAAGGACTTTGACATCTGATTGCAGGCAGCCCTCATGTCGTTTTATTGCAGCAAAGGATGCAGACAAGTTCATCTTGCTTTGTTGAATGTGCAGGGACTGGACTCAGATTCCATCTGCAACAATCTAAAAAAAAGTGTGGCAGGTTAACATAACTTCCAGAAAAATACAGTACTGTGCAAAAGTTTTAGGCAGGTATAAAACAATGCTGGAAACTAAGAATGCTTTCAAAAAATGGAAGTGTTAATAGTTTATTTTCATCAATTAACAAAATGCAGTGAATGAACAGAAGAGAAATCTAAATCAAATCAATATTTGGTGTGACCACGCTTTGCCTTCAAGACAGCATTAATTCTTCTAGGTACACTTGCACAAAGTTCTTGAAGGAACTCGGCTGGTAGGTTGTTCCAAACATCTTGGAGGACTAACCAGAGATCTTCTGTGGATGTAGGCTTCCTCAAATCCACCTGTCTCTTCATGTAATCCCAGACAGACTCGATGATGCTGAGATCAGGGCTCTGTGGGGGCCATGCCACCACTTCCAGGACTTCTTGATCTTCTTTACGCTGAAGATAGTTCTTAATGACCCTGGCTGTATGTTTGGGGTCGTTGTCCTGCTGCAGAATAAATTTGGGGCCAATTATACGCCTCCCTGATGGTACTGCATGATGGATAAGTATCTGCCTGTATTTCTCAGCATCGAGGACACCATTAATCCTTACCAAATATCCAACTCCATTTGCAGAAATGCAGCCCCAATCTTGCAAGGAACCTCCACCATGCTTCACTGTTGCCCGCAGACACTCATTATTGTACCGCTCTACAGCCCTTCGGCGAACAACCTGCCTTATGCTACAGCCAAATATTTCAAATTTTGACTCCTCAGTCCAGAGCAACTGCTGCCATTTTTCTGCAACCCCAGTTCTATGTTTTCGTGCATACAGTCATGTGAAAAAATTAGGACACCCATGCTAAAGTTGACTAAAAAGAGGAATAAAAAATCTTTTGGAAATTGATCTTAATGCCTTAATTAAAAAAATGAGGAAAAGTCCAACCTTTAAGGACACCAATTTTGTTTGTGAATGAATAATGTATCGTAAATAAATAAATGTTCTTCCTTAAAATACAGGGGGCATAAGTAAGTACACCCCTATGTTAAATTCCCATAGAGGCAGGCAGATTTGTATTTTTAAAGGCCAGTTATTTCATGGATCCAGGATACTATGCATCCTGATAAAGTTCCCTTGGCCTTTGGAATTAAAATAGCCCCACATCATCACATACAGTCAAGTATTCCTACTTGCCTGCAACATATCAAGGGGGGAATTTTTGCCCCGGGGACTTTCTAACCCTTCACCATACCTAGAGATTGGCATGGTTTTATTTCGGTTAGCCTAATAGCTGGTTTGATTTGCATTGAGAGATGATCTTATGGAAAGTATCCCATGCCAATCTCTAGGTATGGTGAAGGGTATGTGATGATGTGGGGCTATTTTAATTCCAAAGGCCAAGGGAACTTTATCAGGATGCATAGTATCCTGGATCCATGAAATAACTGGCCTTTAACTGTATTTAACATAGGGGTGTACTTACTTATGCCCCCTGTATTTTAAGGAAGAACATTTATTTATTTACGATACATTATTCATTCACAAACAAAATTGGTGTCCTTAAAGGTTGGATTTTTCCTCATTTCTTTAATTAAGGCATTAAGATCAATTTGCAAAAGATGTTTTTTTTATTCCTCTTTTTAGTCAACTTTAGTATGGGTGTCCTAATTTTTTCACATGACTGTAGTTGAGTCGCTTGGCCTCGTTTCTACATCGGAGGTATGGCTTTTTGGCTGCAACTCTTCCATGTAGACGACTTCTGGCCAGACTTCTCTGGACAGTAGATGGGTGTACCTTGGTCCCACTGGTTTCTGCCAGTTCTGAGCTGATGGCACTGCTGGACATCTTCCAATTTCGAATAGAAATAAGCTTGATGTGTTTCTCATCTGCTGCACTAAGTTTCCTTGGCCGAACACTGCGTCTACGATCCCCAACGTTGCCTGACTTTTTGCAAGTGTACCTATAAGAATTGAGGCTGGTTTGAAGGCAAAGGGTAGTAACACCAAAAATTGATGTGATTTAGATGTTTTTTTGGTCGCTCACATTTTGTAAATTGATAAAAATAAACAATCATTTATATTTTTGAAAGCATTCTTAGTTTACAGCATTTTTTCCACACCTGCCTAAGAGTTTTGCACAGTACTGTAGATGAATGGGAGTTCAAGGGACTTTTTACATGGCATTCAGATCTAATAGACCAGTTTAACGAAGGGGACCTTTGGGTGTGATCACACTTTCAGAAGAGAAATTAAACACTGACATTATGTTTCTGATAAGTTTTATCAGATACCTTTGATGAAAAAAAAAAAGAAATTGATGAAAAATAATGGCCATCAATTCAGGACTTTTAATTCACGCCTATTTTATTTGCAGAGACATATCACAGTTAAAAGTAATTGCACCAGTTAGCTATCAGCTAATTAACATCTGTTGTTACCTGGGCAGGTAGACAAAAAACAACTACTGGCAAACACGCTGCAAAACAGCACAGTACATAAAGGTCCATCCGTGCTTTGGTGTGTGTTGTTTTGACAATCAACTACTGATTGACTAAATATGGAAAAATTAGGTATATTAAGAGTATTCAATTTTTTTGGAAAAAATAAGGTAATAAAAACGGCAGGGGAAAAACTATTTGCCCATTGACAGTGATGCTTGTTGGAATCAAAATACCCCCTGACCCCCACTTTTTTGATATAGAATTTATTTTATACAAAATAACCTCAAAGCAACAGATGAAAACTGACTGATATCACACTACCAAACATTGAACTTTGTTCAGTACTGCACCAGACGAAGGCACATTAAACCAGAATTTGGCTGGTGATAAATTTCCATCCCGCAGGATAACTCTTCTAACGGTCCCCACCGTTATTCTGTTAAATTAATTTAAAATGGGATTATGGTAAATAATTTGCCCAATTACAATGTCAAGTAGAGCTGAATTCCACATTTTGATTTTAAAACATACTAGAAAGATCTTTGAATCCAATAATGATGACAGTGAAAAATGCATCAATCATTATAAACAAGCTGTGTCATCCCTGTTGCGACGCTGGTGAAGAGAACAAAAAGAGGCGATCCCCCACCCACGCCCTCTCTGTACTCTTCCTGTACACTTACGGTAATATCAAGCACGCTCGCCTTTCTCAATCATTGAAAATCACCTCAAGTTGTTTGTTTCAGCTCTATAAATGCGTGTGAAATTTCACATTATGTATAGATTTTTTTAAACAAATAAACAATATTTAAAAAACATGCCATTATGTGTACAAGTTGCATGCAAACTTTCAACCTTGCACCCACTCGCCTCGGAAATGCACAAAGAGGAGACCGCAGGGTCGGAAATTATACTACTGCAAGTGGGAGTAGGACGTAAACTAAATAATTAAGACGGGGGCTGAATTAATCTGCTTGATGGCGTAATAGTTTGAAATAAATCTGCTATACTACTCAATGAGTTCTTAACTCATGTTGTTGGCTTTCACTGGAGTCTCAACTGTAAGAAAAAGAATAGAAAGAGAACTAATATTTATTTTCAGTCTCTCTTGCGCGCGCGCGCACACACACACACACACACACACACACACACACACACACACACACACACACACACACACACACACACACACACACACACACACACACACACACACACACACACACACACACACACACACAAATAACACAGCAACAGTGCACTTGGCATTTTTTCAACATACATTTTATTTGGCTTTAACGATCCAATGGCATGGTAAACGCACCATAACAAAACAAACATTACATCATCACAGTATGACCAAGTGACAACTTTGAGTCAAAACAAAAACAAAATCTGCACTGATAGCGGCGGATACGTAATAGTGAAATACTGTACAGTACGGAAATGCATACTGTAACACTAAATTTTGGTCTTGCCCTGTCCAGGTGTTCTGAATAAAATGATATAATAAACTAAGTGTTTCAGTATTAGATAACTCACTCCAATAATGACCTTTAGTAAAATGTTTATGGTAAGTCTATATGATGATGATCTGTTCCTAATCCTAACTACAAAAACGTCTATAAAACCTGGAATTACATTTTATTTCTCATTTAGTGGCAGCAATGTTACCAGACTTTTTTTGAATGTATTGTTTTTGAATGCCTTTTGTAAATTCAAGCTTTTAGTCGTAGTGCTTCACAGATCGTAGTGTGTCTGTGAGGACAGACAGACACACACACACACACACACACACACACACACACACACACACACACACACACACACACACACACACACACACACACACACACACACACACACACACACACACACTTAATGATGATGGTAATAATTTGGCTACAGGAACATTACAGAATCTATATCACTTCAAACAAACCAAAGTTGTTTATTTCGCCAATTGAAAAAGAATATTGGGTAAAACTTTAGTTGCAGGTATCTACATAAGAGTGACATGACACTGTCATGAACACATGACACTGTCATGACACATGAACCCTAACTCTAATCTAACCCTAACTTGTCATGACAAAAACAAATGACACTTACTAAAAGAAGTGGTATGTCATAAACGTTTATGACTTGTTTATAAAGTTTATGACACCATCATGACAGTGTCATGTCACTCTTATGTAGATACCTTCAAGTAAAGTGCAACCAAATATTGTATGCTTAGATTTGTAAGTTAAAAGTCCTAATAAACAAAGAAATTAAAACTAATTTCATTTTTAAAGACTAGTGTGTATGTTACCAATTCTCAATTTAGAAAGGCTTGTTGGCTGTGTTGTAACTTTAGACAAAAACATTCTTTACTCTCCACCCTGTTGACCTCTGTCTGTCATATCCGGTCTGGAGCCTCACTTCAAGTCACACTTTCTGCACTGTGTTTAACACTCTGGCGGACCACAAAGACCTACTCTCACTGTGTGACATGTCTTCACTCCTGAACGAGAGCTTTAGTCATCACCAAAAACATGCCTCAGTACAGCAGTGTTGCACAATTTCATGGAAAAAGCTTGAGCTCTCAGATGCAGATGAGGCGTATGTGACGATTACATTTCTCCACCATGAAAGGACCACTAAGGAAAGATTAACAGCTCCATTTTGGCTAAGTAAATTAACTGAAGGACAGACAAGACTTTGGTCCTGCCTACGAAAGACAAAAATTGGTTCCAATCTACAATAAGCCAAATAGGGCTGCAACTAACTATTATTTTCATTGTCGATTAATCGGTCGATTATTTTTCTCGCTTATCGATTACTTCTTTGGTCTATAAAATGTCAGAAAATTGTGAAAAAAGTCAGTGTTTCTCAAAGACCAAGATGACGTCCTCAAATGTCAATTTGTCAAATGTTTTTTCCACAACTCAAAGATATTCCGTTTACTGTCATAGGAGTAAAGAAATGTGAAAACATTCACATTTAATAAGCTGGAAGCAAACAATTTACTTTTTTCATTAAAATAAATATTCAAACCGAATAATCGATTACCAAAATAGTTGGCGATTAATTTAATAGTTGACAACTAACCGATTAATCTTGGAAGCTCTAAAGCCAAAATTTTCGGAAGGGTTTGTCAGTTGTAACTGATGGCTTTATTAGTTGGGTCTGTGAAATATCCCTTTGGCTGGTGTTTCTTTCACCTCCAGCATGTTAATGTTTTTTGTCTTTAGAGCTCAACTAATCAGAAAGTTGTATAATGTTAAGTTGTTTTGGTCCAGATGCTCTGCAAGTCTGTTTTCAAAAGGTCAACTTGTCAATAGATGGGGTCTTCCTGATAAGATCGGGTATTTGTCACTACCTGGCCACCCAAAAATGGTTCTTGTTAATGGCTTATAATGGTTCTAAAAAGCATTTGTCAATTATAGTTTAACCACTTTCATACTCACCCTTTCTATAAAAGTCATACGGAAAAACATCCCCTCCACGTTTTGTGATGCAAAAGGTTACGGTTTTAACTTAACAGTTTTAAACGCATAGTGCACATTTTCACAAATATGCTTAGTAACACACACACACACACACACACACACACACACACACACACACACACACACACACACACACACACACACAATCTTTGTGGGGACCTGTCATTGACATAATGCATTCCCTAGCCCCTTATCCTAACCTTAACCATCACAACTAAATGCCTAACCTTAACCCTTACCCACACCCTAACCTAATTCTAAAACCAAGTCTTAACCCTCAAACTGCCCTTTAATGTTGTGGGGTCCAGCATTTTGGACCCCACAAGTATACTGTATTCCCGGTTTTTGGACCCCATAAATGTAGTTAAACAACACACACACACACACACACACACACACACACACACACACACACACACACACACACACACACACACACACACACACACACACACACACACACACACACACACACACACACACACACACACACACACACACACACACACACACACACACACACACAGGTTCCCTGATGGCAGAAGGAAAATTCTTCTGATTTTTAAATCTACCTGAGGACACATTTTCCCTTCCGTAATGCATCAGAGAAGGGATTCCTGATAAGACAGGAGGCTGAAGGTGATGTACCTCTCAGACCAGTCGAAGCCCCCACCCACCTTTTCCCCTACGCTGACAAAGACAGAGAACAGACAAGAGGGGTTTTCTCTTTCAGTCTCACTCTCACTTCCTCCCCAAAGACTGATGTAAAGATTAAGAGTGAACGTGTGCGCAAACACTGACGGGGCGGACACACTGAATAGTGTGTGAGCTAGTTCCGTACACTGACTAACATATGATGCCTCCTGAATTTCCAAAATGTGTAATACTAATGCATATGGGAGATGACTGAAGAAATATTCAGTGACATTTCCATATAAATGTTGCCATTTTCTGTGACCTGAAAAAACAGAGGAGTTTTAATCATTACAATGACCTATTCCTGCTCTTCTGAAAACCTTGGGGGACATGTATGAAAGCTGTGTGTGTGTCTGTGCATGGAAATGGTCTATGAACACAGAATCTGAAATTAAACACACGCAGAATATTTTTATCCAAGGAATGTTTCTGTTTTTCCAAGTTCGAAGTAGCTATTCACACTGCAGTATGCGCACATCTTCAGCTGGAATGCACTGCCAACTGTAACTCCAAGTGTTCAGCTATTACTGGATAAGAAGACTGTTTGTGGGGTGGGCCATGACAACACCGGGGAAAAAAAAGGATAGGATTCTATATACCAGTTGCAAAAAGCAACGCACATTCAGAGGCAAAGCTGTACTCACACAAATTACTCCTACACAAATTGTACGAGGCATTAAAGATACAAATTAAAAATTGACTGCAGTTTTGTTGTGCCTGTGGTAGACTAAATGTGCAACACACACCAATCACGTCGCATCCGACATTTCACAAGGTCAACTGCCACCCATAGCACACACTGGACAAGTCAAACGCACAACACAAGTAGCCTAGGTACAGTAGCCAGGATGTGCTCATTTTGGGAGCAAATATGAAGAAATTGCTGCGTTTAAGGTGAGTTGACTTGTGTTGATACTGGGAAACAGGACAGTGGAGTATCCTGACACACTGACTTGTGTTAAGACACTGCCAGACTATGGGCTTAAATGGGAAACAATGGGTCCAAGTGTTTGCCAGCATCATTCATCTTCAGTGTGCGTTGCCCTTAATGTTTGTACAGTGACATCACCATTTGCCGCAACGAGATCACCAGAGGGGGATAACAAGTTACTTTCACGGATTATTTCAACATCAAAAACATGTCTTGCTCTGACTGCTCTAGTACCGTTGAAAGTTTGTGCAAAATTTTTTTAAACATGTGGTACTAATACACTAAGAATCTACATTTCTTTGTGGAGCTTGATAAATGTGGATTTATTCACAATAGAGAAGCTGTAATATACTCACTGAAATGCTAACTGTACAGACATTTTTTTTGTCTTTAGGAATCGAATTAATAGTTGCAACTATTAATTTTTACATGAATGCCTAATGTAAAAGGTAAATGTTTGAGATTAACGTATTCATCAAAAACCTCTTTACTAACCCGGAGAAATAAATCATCACCCTGCACACCATCACCGATACATTCATCAAGAATTCTACACTGTATCATGGTTTCATTGCATCTGGTTGTCCTTTTTGAAAGGACTTTTATTGTGAAATGTGTTTCAAACATGAGGACAGCACTGTCCTCACTGTCCAGAGCATCACCTAAAAACAGGCTTGCATGAGACTTGACAACACACTTCTCCTTATCTTTGCATATGGACAGAAAATAAAATACCTATTCTGGTTGATGAGGAACAGTGAGATGAAAGAAAGGAAGTGTCAGCCTAAAAACGCCCATTTAAAAAGACATTAGGTAATTTACCTAAATATGGCCAAAGTTCCTTTACTGTCGTGGGGCAGCGGACTTGCTCCTCCACCAAGAAAGTATACCATCTCCTCACTTCTCCTTGTGGTTCAACATTAATACTTAAAAAGGGTTTCCTGTTGTTGCAGCATGCTCTGTGTGTTTGTGTAAGTGACCATGATGCAGTACATACATTCAGGTTGTCAATACCACAACTACGAACACTACCTATGACACAGTATAGCTGCGGCTCCACTGATTCAAAATGAAAATGGGAAGTGCCGTCTTCCTGTAGCTTCCTGTCGGGTGCACTCAAACAGCTTTACGTTCACACACTTGCATCTATAGGCCCCACGCAGGCGCGGCTTGACGCCACTATCGAATCACGTTGTGGTGACTGCCAGTGGAAAAGAAAATGTCATTACTCACACACAACAGTTTCTGCAGCTTTTCCAATTCTCTGCAAGTGGTTTTCCAAGGTCCTCAGGGATATGTATAAAAAGGTAAGCGACACAACTGTCTGCATTTCCAGTAAATCGAAATTCGAAAAGCTTCTTTTGGTGATCTGGTGCTCACACTGAGAATATGAAGTTGGTCGTTTTTTGCCTTTTTGCAGTCTGCTGCGGTTCTTTGGCCAGAACGACGACAAATAAGCCTGACGTACCATTGCAGATTAGAAAATTAGAAGAAGTCCTGAGACAAATGAAAGATCTGAGAGGAAACATGCAGGTAGGTTCATCTACATTTACTTTTTCACAACTTTGCCTATGTACGGTCGCAGTTCACATTACTAAGTCAA
Organism: Perca fluviatilis; assembly: GCF_010015445.1. Classification (NCBI taxonomy): domain Eukaryota; kingdom Metazoa; phylum Chordata; class Actinopteri; order Perciformes; family Percidae; genus Perca; species Perca fluviatilis. The sequence continues at coordinate 31,975,875 of NC_053121.1, read as the reverse complement.
ATGTTCTTGGTTTGCCAGAACAATGACCAGATGCTGAATACTCCACCAGTGGACACTGAGGTAAGCCAAACTAACTTGTAATAATATTGACAGTTTGGTCACCGCCACACTTAATATTTGTGGTTGCTTACTCATTGTTGTTATTCTCCCACTTACTTAGTTACTAATTGTCATGTGCCGGTTACTGTAGGAGTAGATCAAATGATGTGTGAAATCACAAAATGTGTTGGGTAATTAGCATATATAATCAGTTGTAAAACCTTAAAATTAAAGGCTTACGTTGTAGGCCTACAACTTGACATTTTGATTTCATTTTTACATATACTGCTAGTTATCTCTGGGAAAAATTGTACTTCAAATGAAATTAATTCCAGACAACCTTCATAAGCAGTGCAAAGCTAAACTACAAGTAACTTGAAATGTGAGCATATCGTTTTAAATCAAGTCATTTTAGTATTTAACAGAGAAAACATGAAATCTACAATATTATATATTAACAGTACCAACGTAACGTTTTAATGTTTAAATATTTGAGTTAGAGTGTTATAAAACTCACATCCACAAAACTTTGCACAAACTTGCCACCATATCTTTAGTTTTTTTGGAAAAGAATTACTGATTCATTCATTTAAAATACAATCACAAAAAAAAAAAATTTTCATTACAACAACAATGGTATTTAGCTTAAGTGCCTTACAGGACATGCATTTTCATTATACTTTGACCTTATAGAAAACAAACCCTACATTTTACAATATTAAGCTTAGCTCTTGTGGCAAAAATAATCCAATTTAATAATTTAATTATGTGCACTTGACTTCAAATAAATGCCCATTAAGATCAACTACATTACTTGTAAATTCAGATCAGCCCTCTTTCTTGTCAGGCTCCTGAGTGAGTCAAGTCGAAAGCCAGCTTAGTGTATTTTCTCACAGCTTCCGTTGCACTCTCAAGTGAAATGTGATGAGTAATCAAGCAGACAAAACCATGACACTTCCTCACCAACTCAAAACCAACTCTAGCTTGCTAGAAATCATTTGACTCAATTTAAAAACTAGCTAATTATGGCATATCTTAAACCACAAATGATAAGGATTCCTGAGTGGGAATAAAGCCACTAATTTGCATAGCAATGCTTACTATTCAAAAATAAATATCACTACACTACAGAAGAGAAATTGCACCAAATTTTGTGACTGTAAAATCCAAAATCCCAATCATAGAGAAGTGCTAATCAAGTAGTTCTTATCGTTTCTCGTTCAGTCCTTATTCTGAAGAAATACCCTAACTTACAAATTCTCCAAGCAGACACACTGTAATCACAAACTATGATTAGAATCAAGCTAGTCGGGTTTATGAGAGTCACGCATTGCAGTACAAGCATCTAAGCAGAAAACAAACAGTTTCACTTGGAAAAAACGTGTCAGATCGTCAACACTTTCATTAAGCTTTCTGGAGGGAAACAATTCAGACCAAAAAAAAAAAATCCAAAGCACTTTTGGGAACAGAAACTAAATCTTTAAAATAATGGAAACTTTATTTGGTTTAGATGGTTAAGTTTCAGTTGAAGTAAAAGTGTTATGCATGTATCCGATTGGAAAGTCAACTGCAATGATTAACTCATGACATGAAACCAGAAACAACAGTTTTCTTCTAAATGTGTTAATGGCTGTGATGGGAGGATTTTTTCCTTTAAATCGATACGTGTGGAATTGTAAAATTATAAAATTCACTGTTGAAAAACTGACAAATCTAACAGGTTGTTGGTGAACTCGATCTATGCCTGACAAAATATAACCTTTAAAACTTTACTCACTTTTTAATAGTTAATCTGGTGTCATTTTCCAGTTTTATGTAAAATAACTTGCCCAAACCAATTTAACAAACATAACAGCAACTAATTTGGCATTGATTTGAATTAAACAACACTACCATTGAAATAAATTGAACACTAAGGTGAATTAATAATGTCGTTTTATGTTTTATTCACATTGTTTTCTTTTTCCTTATATTACAGGATGTCTGCTGTCTGTCAGCCTTACAATGCTTAAAAGCTAGTTTGACTGTGCAATACAACGTTACAGAAAACAAACCAAAAACTAAACTTTTGAAGAGCCTGAGGAGTCACATCACTGTAAGTAAATGGGTGGGGGTGGAAAGGATTAAATATCTATCTATCTCTCTCTCTCTCACACACACACACACACACACACACACACACACACACACACACACACACACACACACACACACACACACACACACACACACACACACACACGTCAATGTCAAGTTTGCAGAAAAGAAAAAATTAACAAATGTATTTGATCCATTTCAGGAGAGAGGTCTTTGCAATGCAGGAAGTGTTCAGGTAAGACAAAGTTATCAATATATTATTTTCTTATTTTCCTATTTATTGGTTACTGATGTTTGAGTTCTGTAAAAACTGAGTGTGGCGTGCGTTGCACTCGCTGTAGATAGTCATTAGTAATTCATTTCTTTTGTGTTTGCCTGTTTCCCTTTAGTCCACCTGCCAAGACTGCGCCTCACATCCCAAGGAAAATGCCACAACATTTTTCAACAGAATGGAGTCTTTTGTTCAAAAGGTAAGGGCATTTTCTCACACGTTTCACAAAAATATATGTAACATTTTGTGAAAGTGGCTAAAAATATGTAGCACCACATTTCATTAATGTTGTAAAGATGTAAATATATATAAAACAATGACTGATGTAATAATGAAATATCATTGTTTCTCTCTCTAGGCCATTGCAAGACTGAACATGATCCAATAATAGGTGAAGATCTTCTTGTGACCAAGGATTAAATGTAGAGAAGACACTACGCTGAAAAAAAGCTAAACATGTTTTAGCCCTCTAAATATTTAACTTATTTATTATTTATTTAGATAGTGGTGGTGAACCCACTCAAGCTATGAAGATTGTATTTTTAGAACGCTGCTTTGCCGCCACCCAGTGGACTCGGCAGTTTGTATTTTTCTTCCCTCCTTTCACTTCAAGTGAAAATGTATTAAATGTTGTAGTTCTCAAAGAATATGAAGTATATAATGACATTTCTACTATGTATGACTTGCCTTAGTAAAGGAATTTGTATTAAAATGATTGTACCATTTGAAAAATAAATAGATTACCGCACTGAGGTTTTTTAGTTTGCTTTGTTTATTTGTACGAAATCATTAGGTAGTGGGACAAGGGAACTGTTTTCCAATCATTTGGCATGATACAAATTGATGTGTTAAATTAGATTGTTCTCTATTTTCAGCAGTAGGTGGCAATATGCAACCTTCCAGCTGATAAGTATAGCAAAAAATGCAAATTTACATTTATGCTCAAGTGAACATATTTTTCTTGGTTTGCCAACAAGATACAGTACCAATCAAAGGTTTGGATACAATACAAATTCACTTGAATGAGAAGGTGTGTCCACAATCTTTGACTGGTACTATATGTGTTGGACTAAAGCAAATAGACTTGGTGTACAAAATGTCACACCATTTCAGTTGTTTAATAGTTTTATTCTGTCATGATAGTTGTCGTAAAAAGTATCATGGAAATAGTACCATTGCTGGTTTTAATTTAACTATACTGGTGAGGAGGTGGAGGGACAGAAATTGTTTCTGTTATACACATTTAGCCCTAATAATGTAAAGCATGGTTACAAATTGTTTTGATCTCTTTTTGAGGATGTACTTTTGTTTCTTGACTTCCTATTAGAATGTATTCATTACATTGTCTACACTGGTACTTCCAATGACCTTGCTTCCCTTTTTAAGTGTTTGGCATTTTAAAAGCGGCGTCGACTGATTGGTGCTGCTGCTGTGCAGTGGTACTTCAATGTAAAATCTTACAGTATGGTACAACGATGCAAGTGAAGTCATCAAAGTTCCATAACCACAGAATTCTAGGCCCAATATAAGCAAAATAAGCAGTACTATACCAATACCAATATTAATTTACAAGCCTGACCAAGCTTTTTGTATACAAACTCAATTGCCCTTTTACCACCACCAGAGGGCCCCTTGTTGAAGCCAAGTTTTAGCCAGTGCCATGTGAACAACATTAGGCCAGCAAGGAACTGAAGAAAATGTTCCAATCCAGCTTTTAGTTTTACACTCTTTAAAGGGGTGATAGAATGATTATATAGGGTATTTCACAATGTTCCTTATGGTCTCCTAATGGGGTATGTAACATTAGTTGGGCTGAAAATGGCCTGGTTGATATTTTATTGGCCCTTATGCATCCCTGTGTTTTGGCCCTATTTGTAACAAGAGCTTTTCTTCCAAATATGGTATGGTCACGAATATTTAGATGAGCTGCGCGCTGCTTGGTTGAGCCTTAGCCCCGTACACACACGCTGATTGGTTGAGCGAATCGCCATACACACGCATTAGAGGTCGCGTGCTGATTGGTTGAGCGAATCCC
>NC_053121.1:29476433-29578933 GCF_010015445.1 Perca fluviatilis | reverse complement strand
CAAGTCTGGAATGATTACAATTACAACCATGAGCTTAAAAAGGTCAAATGTACTGCACTGTGTTAAGGAGCTACTTCATACTCAACAACAGCAACAAAGACCCCTAACTGTACACCTGACAGAGGTCCTATAGATTGCACAAGCAGCGATGGGTCGGACTCTGTACTGATAATTGACTTCCTCCATCCTGATGTAAACATTTCCTTTCTTCCAGAATAGAAGCAAAAAATCATGTTTGCTGCAGTCATGGAAAAACAGTTTACTTGTTTTGATATGAATTAACTGATTCAGTTATTTAACTGTTCAAATGTGAATGAGAACATTTAATTAAATAATTATATTTAAAATATATGAATGTCAGAGTTCCCAGGTGGCCTAAAGACTTAAGGTGAATGAAAAACATCCCCAGTTCGAGTCCAACCAGAGACCTTTGTTGCATGTTTTCCCCTGATCTCTCCCTATATTTTCTGTAGTCTCTCTACTGTCAAATCTCAAATTAAGGACTAATTCCAGTTAGCATTATCCTTGAAATTCTAGTTTGATACAACCACTTGATCCTGAAGTAGCAGTTAAGCATTTTGCAATTCCTCTGTTGGAAAAATGTATTCGTTAAGGTTCCTTGTAGAACATTTGAAGGAGTTTATGTTTCTGGAAGGAAGTAGTGTTTAACTCAGTCATATCCGTTATAGGTTAGTTTAGAAAACGTTATTGTCCTCAGAGAGGCAATTTGTACACATAGACAAAGATATTTCACAAGAAAACTACATAGAGCAAACAACAACAACAGTGATGTTAACAGCACACAACCGTCCGAGCATCCTTGGTCAAGGCAATTCAAATCATGAATAAATAAATATATATTGCACCTTAGCCAATAAGGCTACCGCATCTTATTTAATTGTGTTATTACCAGTTAAATTACCAAAGAAATAGATATTAGCTGCCATTGCTAATGGATGCTACCAGAAAATGTGATTTTTAAAACAAAGCAAGAAGAGCAATGCACATCACATTTTCAAGTATACAAAGCGTGTTCTGCCTGACTGGCCGTTGCTCTTTTTCCGTGTGAGAACCATTGTGACCCAGTCAGGTATTGTTGCTCTTTGTTGAATAACAGATTCTAGGTGGCTTTAATGCGCCCTTTGGTTTTGAAAGTTGTCTTACCTGCGCATGTCAACCTTCAACTTAACTTCGAGTCACCAAAAGTGTTCTGGTTTTTCTGTGACATTGTTGAAATTAGTTGAATTATTGCGGTTACATTCAATCTTCCTCTTAATTAACATTACGCTTGATGGATTTGTTCATATCAAACATTTCCAGACTGTCATTATTCAACTAAAACACTATCTTCATTTAAAGATAATGACATGCAATAATGTGAGAAAGAGACACACACACACACACACACACACACACACACTGTACAGATAAGATGCCTTGCCTGTTTTTCACAGCTGTCTATAAGTGGAGTAGGGGCCCTAGATTTTGGGAGACAACTGAGCGATAGGACACTTCATCACGGTGGTTTGGGGAAGGTTCTCAGCTCTCTTCCCCACTGATAGCTCCAGTTTGTCTGGAAGAGGTTATGCTTTGTGATAGTCTGGCAGAATCATGGATTTGTCTTCTCGGACCAGTTGGAACCCGTACAGTGTATCGGGTTCTATCAGCATGTGGTTTCAATTTGATCCCTCACAAAACTGCTTTCATTTCGCTTGATCAATGTCAAACAGTACTAATGCTATTATTCTATGCATTATCAAAGTAACAACAGATGATATAAGTGGTTGACTTTCAACCAAGCGCACGGCTCTGGGTTGACATGTGCATGGTTAATGCTGCATCATGTTCTGGCTCCCTGACTGGTTCCTTGCTGGCATGTTTATGCCCTCACCACATGTGAGGACATTCATCATTTTCACATATAATAACACAGAGCATTGAATTTCCCCCTCTCGTTTTTACAAAGCTACCCCTGAGCTTAGTGCACAGTAGGCATCAGTCTGCCCGTCCATCTCACCAACTGCGGTGCTGATGGCTGGTCTAATTCAAGCAATATTTTGAGTTTCCAAAAAGCTGTGGGGGAGAGTCTGTGGCTGATGGCTCCACCCTGAGCTGAGCACCATCCATCTCTCCCCTTTCCCGTCGCCCGCCGCCCCTCTGCCGAGCGCCGCCCCACTTGAGATCCATTCGGGGAGCATATTTGCCAGATGACAGCGCGCTCTGTGTACCATCCATTATGGCTAAGGCAGATACATTGTCATCGGGAGCCTCTCATGCTGGCATAAATCCATGGTCAACAGTAAGTCTAGGTCAAGTGATTTATACACAGGGGCACGTCCGTACATACACTCGCCCCTCTCTTCTACAGACATATACATAAAGGCATGTTCAAATGAACATCTGCCATGCAACTGCCCAAGGCAAACTATGGAAACCTGTTACTGTACTCACAAGGGCTGTAATGGGAGTCTTGTTTAAAGTACAGAGGAATCTGGTCAAAGTCTGGCGGAGGTCACTTTTTGAGGAAATGCAGAGCCCGAGGGAGTGAGTGCGAGCAGTTCGCCTCCTCCCTACTCCTCTTTACAGAGGACAAGGAGGAGGTGGTACAGTGTGAATCGCACAGACATTTACACATTTAACACATGCAGCGTGGAAGCAGAGAGCTGTGCACAGACAGGGAAGATGAAGTGCTAAGCGCGTTGACCGTACTTGACCATAATCTCTGGATGAGAATTGAGGAGATTCAGTGTGTGTCCCGAAGGCTCACTTGTAACATGGCTGTAGAGCCTCTGGTAATACTTGTGCATTACAATATTCCAGAGAGGGACATCTCACTTGAGTCGATTGGTTTGTTCTCAAGGCCACCACAGTGTTAAATGTGCACAAAACCACTGTAACACCACACTTGAAGAATTGATACAACATTCACTCAATAAAAGGGGGTATTTCTGTCATAAATCACATATGAATCTCATCACCTAAAATAACAGCACAGCATGTATGCGCTGTAGCCTAAGTGTGGGTTTAAGGGGTTTCTAAAATAGCTAAATAACGTCATTTCCATCATACCAAACAGACAAGTGGTATGGCAAGAGTATTGGCGCTCTGTCAAAGTCACATCACAGCAGGGAGATGGACTGATCCTTCTGATATTGTCTACTGTCTGGTCGTTAAAAAATTCAACCGACAGTTGCTTGTCTTAGCCATCGTCGTCAGAGCCCCCTGTAGTACATCATCAGACATCAACAATATTGACTTCTGTTGAAGGTATTAGCTGTCAAGCTTTTATTTTGTTAAGGGATCAAGGTCCTTCATGTTCTTACCTAAATATAACTTTACTCCGTTGCACGTTTGAAATTGCTGGTGCAGGTGGTATTTCATTTATGAGAGCGCTCGAGACCCAGAATGCCTCGGCTTGACCGCTGGGCTTTGGAGGGATTATCTGATGAATTCGTGTTTTACAGCAGCTGTTAGTGAGAAGTCACCAGGGGTCTAAAAGTGGATGCGAAAGCACTCCACCAATTGTGCCATGTGGTCACTTTCATTTTTCATTTGTCTGAAAACTTACAATTAGCCCATTTATTTTAAAACTTTGCATTGCCTGGTTGGTAGAACTATACATGTTGAAGGTTTTGATTTAAATGGAATGGAAAAAGACTCCTACGCTGCGTGATAGCGGGGTCATATCAGACTACACCCAAAATTAAACGTCCTTAACCCTGTCTCCGAGAGCGTCAAGTTAATCTTGTGCATGTCTGCATTGATAAAGATCTCCTGCAAGACAACTATGCAGCACCTCTTAGGTCATTGGAGATTTTGATTTATGAGGCAGGAGGGGCCAGTATTGACAACCTGCTAATGCCCACTTGGACGCATGGATTGCCATCGTCATTCATAAGAGGCCAGCAGACCAAGACTATATGAGTCCGGGCTGAAAATGTCACCTGCATGCACAACCTTTTGCGCCCTAGAGTCCTTCTCAGAACTGTAAACTCTATCTTCCATGCCTCTGACCACTTCCATTGATGGCTTATGGCAGAATCCCACTAGCGATACCAGCCTTCCCCCACTTGACTGTAAATCAAACTGCTATCTAAAGCAGCAGGACTCAGCCTCAACGCTGGACAGCGTCATGTGGGAAATTCCCAGCGCAGCAGTATACCTGTGGAGATCCAACAAGACCATAAAGGTCGCAGGATACTCTTGGTAAACCACGTTTGGATTTCTGTTACATGGTGTGCAAGCAAAGAGGAAGCCGATCACCAGCCCCCCCTTCAGCGAGAAAAGCCTTGTTGACAGAGTTTAAATAATTGAAAGCCAATCGGCTCTGTAAATGAATATTGGGTTTAACAAAGAATAAACCCAAGTATATCAGAAATAATGCTTCTGGTCATGCCATTGAAATTGTTTAACCTGTAAATGAAGTGTGTTCAGAGCCCTTAATCCAAGATGAATCAAATTGATAACTGGTCTATACTACAATAAAATAAAAGCTGTTTGGCTCATTGGTATTACATGTGTATTATATAGAGATTTAAGCATTACATTAAGGGATTCACATTGTACAATGTATTTGCAAATGCAGAGATACTCAAACTGCAGGAATCAAAAATGTTGAAGAAAGTCTGAAAAACCTATCAACTGTATCCCTTATCTTTTGTGCTCGGACACCAAGGCGTCCCTGGTTTTTGGTTTAATGTGAAGTTTATGCTGATGGATACCACTGGCTCTAACTGACTCCGAGGCATTTTTGTGTCTGGTATGGCTGGCTTGCACTCTGCTTTGGCTCACCACAGGCTGATGTATATCCAGACTGCTGGATCTTTTAAATTATCTGTCACCATTGTCACAGCAAAATGGCAAAAGTGTCACTTTTAAGTTCCTGTTTTTTCACTTGATTTAAAGTGTCCATGGCTATGGAGTACACAGTTTATGCAGAGTGCATTCTGAGCCTTGTGACCCTTGAGCCGTGATAAGTATTATTATTACAATAGTAAAGCACAAAATGATCCTTTTTATCTTTCAGAAATCGTCTTACAACCCATTGAACTTGCAAGACATTATTGCCAGAACAGAATTTCAAGACTTTTAGCTGAAAAGCTCAGTATTACCTCACTGTTTTTGTGTTGAGATAAATAGTATTACCTCATCACAAGACCTATCTGTTAGAGGTCTGCTCAAATTGTTATTCAAATCTGTGACATTATGAGATATGATTTTATTATTTGGGTTGATTACAGACCATTATAAGCTGTGCCAGAGGCCTGTCAATGCCGATGCACTTTATCTGTATTCCAGAAAAGTCTTCGTAGATGTGTTTTCAGCCTGCAACAGTGATATGTCTGCAGCAGCTGGCCTCTGTACTGTGCCTGGCCTTTTACATGCAAACTGTCCACCACCTTCACTACACACACACACACACACCCTCCCCCAGGGAAGCGTCCTCTGAGTAATGAGACATAGCTGGGCCTATGTTCAACGTCCCGTCACTTAATGTGACATGAATCTCCTTTGCTATGTGTGATCGATCTATTTATTACCCTGTTTATGTAAAGCCAAGCAAAGTCTCCTGACGCGGGATTTCTTCAGCCTGAAATATCAATGGCCATCACTCACTTTTTATTGCTTTTTCTTGTCCTTTCTGGTCTTGTGGCATTTGTTTTGTGGTGTACTGTGGAAAGGATATAAGATATGGAACAACGCTGCAGAAGATCTGCAGGTATGTGTAGAATATATACCTGTATATGTCTTTGTATTGAATTCAATAGCCAAGAATAGAAGTCTCATAACGGGAGCAAATGTTCAAATCAGCTCAGCGTAATGTTTTCACACATTTTTACTGAACATATTCTACATTTTATATAAGCAAGAATGTATAAGTTAAATGAAGAACTTATTTTAAACAATTTGTAAGACATTTTTCTGTTTGTGACAGTAATTTAGCATAGAGAGAGTGTGAGGCATAAGTCTGCATATAGGTTGCTGTCTATTGTAACTTTTACAGTGCTTCCTAGCATTAAATAGTTGGTATATGCTGCTGCATTAATACCAATAATTAATAACTCGTACATTAAATACAATTCTGTTCTGCACTCTAACTCTAACTCTTCCTGTAACCTGAGTGACATTGTTACCATCTAATCTTTCCATTGTCACCAGCTGACATGTCCGTATCATCTCAGGAAGAGCAAATGTGAGTTTCAACATTTCAACATGTTATGTCAAAACTGATGGGTGTCCAAGTTTGTGGCATACACTGGAACTAAGTGATGGGTGTTACACTGTAAGCAGATTTGTTTAAATGCCAATTTTTTTCCTATGACCTGGCAAAACTATGATGTAGTGGATATCTAACAACTTTTTTTGTGAAATGAAACATGACAAGATTTAAACAGTGTTCACTTAATATTGATTCAAATAACTCTTTAGAAAAGTCAGTTGATTGTTTTGGGCCCCTAAGTAGCAAATGTATGGATACAGTTTGATGTGTGTTGTAATCTCATTTCATTACATGCAGAAAGGAAGCAAATGCTCTGCTTTGTCTTGCCTTTATTAGAGCCAGTGCAACATCTGGTCTTTCTAGCCCAGATCATCCACAGAGGTGTGCTGCATGCTCGTGTCCAAACCACCCTCCAGACCTGCCGTGTGCAACACTCGTATGAGCGCCAGGGCTTTTTGCTATCGTGCAGATGCCAGGCCTTCCTAAGAGGGCTTCTCGGGGCAATCCCAGTTACAAGCTCTGGTGTTAACCCGCTGGAGGACCCTTATCAGCTGCATGTCATGTTCGCATTTTCCTCGCAGTTCCGCCAACTCCCTCACCTCCCTCACCGTCATCTCAACACTCTCCTAAACTCCACCCTTGAAGGCCACTTTTATCTGAAGCACTAAAGTGGCAAACATATTTGTCCAGAGCTTTCCCACAGTCTCAGGAGTTGGAAACTGTACGAAGCTCCTGCATTGTTGCACAGAGCAGGAGTCAGAGTGTCCACATGGAGCCCCAGGTTTTGAGTGTGTCCATGGGGCCCCTCAATGTTGACGTCCCAGTTTCTGTAGAGGACCATATAGATATGTTTCCATGTTTTAGCACATTAAAGTGCCATAGTGTAGAGTTAGTTAGACTATTTTCCATTAGATACATTTTCAGATTAGATTTAGATTCTACCTTCCAGATTGTCATTTTAAAACATAAAAAAATCAAAAGGAAAACAAACTTGCAGGGATATGAATCTTGTTTGAGCTTAATAATCCACCACAGTGAACACTGATTGAACTTTTTATTATTATATTATTTTTTTTATTGAAACATTGCTGATTTATTTTTTCTTCCATTGTTGACATTGAGACACATTAAAGTTGTTGCCATCTATGCTTTCCATTTTATAACAGAACATGTTTGGTTCTTTGTTACAAACAAAAAAACGAATTGATTCATTTACAAAGCAGCCTCTTGTGTCTGTAACACCAATAAATCTTCTGATAATGCTTGATGGACACTGACAAAGTGGGCTTTTGACTCCCAGACCCCCACCCACCACAGACACCCCACTGAATCTGCTAATTACTGGGAACAATGAAAGAGAAGGAGGGGGGGGGAAAAAGCCAAGCAGGTAAAGTTTTATTGCTTGTGTTGGCAGGTCAAGTCAGTTCTTGAAACTTTGCTTTTTGTTGATGGGGGGAGTTGGCTTAGTTCGCCTCCCTTTGCCTTTGACTACGCTCAGGCCTTTTATGTTCTTCCTGTGGATTTTGGGCCACTGTCAGAGAGACTGAGAGAGGGTGTGAGGGAAATTTAAATGTGGCTCTCAAAAGGCTGAAAGAGAATATTGAGTGGCTGGTTTTCTTGTAGGGGAATATAGAATTTGTGTCCTAATTACTGGAGCTCAACCCAGCCTTCTGGAAAACACGTGAGTGTCTATTTTCTATATGCATGTTTACTCCTTTAATTTACTATAATTTGTTTTTCCTCTAAGTTGTTACATTTCAGTTTGATACCCCGGGATTAGTAGCATGTTGTATTGGTCTAATGAAATATATTTACCTAAAAATAAGGAAGTATCTAGAGTCATGGGCTGCAATGGTTCTGTTTTCACCAATCTTTTAATATTTTAAGTCATGGAAAACTCTTCTGGTGGCTCTTGTTGGCCATTATAGTGACACCCATCTCTGCCTTATGTTGGCACCTTTTTCCCTCTCTGGGGATTAGGAGCTGTCAATGTGCCCCTCTGCTCCACACACACACTTATACCCTGCACACACACTGCAGTAGCTGCTCAAATCTCTAGTTCTTAGGGCACTGTGTATGATAGTGACTGGGCGAGCTTGGGGCTTGATTAGTGCAGTTAGCCCTTCTAAGGCTCTGGCTGTTTACAGTGGATTACAGGGAGGGAGGCAGGGGTTAAGTCTACCCAGGCACCATGCCTCCCCCTCCTCCCTCTCTCCTTCCCCCCCCACAGGAGCCACTGCAGCAGGGCTGGCAGCTCGTCTGGGCTCCCCATCGCAAGGCCAGGCTGACAGGTAGCGGGATTTGGCAGAGCAGTTTGCATGAGAGCCAACAAGAAAAACTGAACATGGCGGATTAGTTTGGGATTATGTTGTCAGAGTTAGCCTTGACGGACAAACTGCAGAGGAATAAATTGCAATCTGTTTAAGGAGCACGCTGCCACGCAAACAGGAGAGGCATCGGCTCGTCTCACAGCCTGTCCAAAATGACAGGGAGGGGAGAAAATCATTAATAATTTATAAACAAAGTCCACGGCCATTACTGACGTCTGCCCACTCTGGCTGGACGAGACGTCTGGTTGTCTAACCCCTAACGTCAGGGACTGGTTCCTGTTAAATCTTAAAACCAAAAGTGACAAGGCATGTATCGAGATAAGAGGTTTTACTGGGAAGGGCTCGTAAACCGGCTATTTCTGTGATTTAAAGTCCAACATCCTATTTCTGATAAGGCATTGAGTGAGGAGCAGGTAGTAAGGTCTGGATTAGAAGGTCTGGACTAATTGTGGCATCTGCCACCTTAGACTGAGGTTTTAGTAAAGCTCTGGAAATTGCTTAAGTAGCTTTAATAAAGCCAGGGAGACTAATAAACAAAGCCCAGTATTTAGGTGCAAATTTACTGCAAATAGCACATAATGTGTTTTTTTGCAAATGTAAATCTCAAAGTTTTTTGGTAGCTCATAGCTTCTGCCGAGGGCTGGTTTATTTACAGTTTATTATATAATTTATTTGGTGTGTGCTCAGTTTTACTTTCATTGCACAAGCGGGACACATTTACCAATTTATTTGTATTTATGTTATGCATTCAGTGCGCTGTAGAAAAATATATATAAGTATTTTCATCCCAGAGAGGTTAACTCTCACTCTCATTTGAAAATAGTGTTGTTATTTCAATAATTTCCCTGCAAATGTTGCCTTTTTCAAAACAGGATTTGAAATAATTTGGGGCATTTAAAAATGAAGAGGGTTCTCCCTGACTCAGGTTAATTGGAAATGGGTGATTGTTAATGTCTCATGAGAAGAGTTCAGAAAAAAAGTTGAGGAAGTAATAGCTTTATGAATGAGAAACTCGCCCTTCGTCCAGCAGAAATAATTAAAAAGTACAAATGTCCTGCTGAAAGAGTAAACACACTGCAACAGCTACATTTCATTTCTCTCTGTTTTCATCTCACATCTGAGTCGCTCTTTATTGGAGAATTGAATTAGCTCGATTTGATGCAGCGTTGTCAAGCCGAGGACTGACTGGCATGGTAAAATGTATTAATGAGCTTTATTGCATTCTATCCTCTCCTACATCATTAGGAATGCTTGTCTGTATGTTAAACATATGAATATGCATCGGCATAGAGCATTTGCTCTCAGAGTTAGCAGCGAGCCAGCGTTGTGCCTTGAATAATAATCTAGCAGAGAAACGAACTGCATTTTCCTTGCCTTCGTCTTGTAATTAAAAGAAAGATAATTAGAACACATTTTGTTCTTTAATTTCATCACAAAACTGATTCTGAATGTCAAATTGTGCTCTGATTGAGGGAACTTAGAATTTGAGACGAGGTGGTATTTGATTATATGATAACAACTTCAGTGTTGCATGTTTAGATTAATTTAGTTATGCGTGTATTTGCGATCACAGTACTGTATATTGTAACACATCAGCAAATACATAGACAGAATAATGCGGTTTTACTATGTTAATTAAAAGTATAAGTTGCTGAGCAAATACATTAGACTGAGATATATTAAATGCCAGTCTGTTTTCCTGAACAAATCCAGTCCAGTCTTCCCAGTCACACTGACAGACTGAGGTCAGAAGTGGTCCCTGGATAAAGGTTAACAAATTACCACGATGCCTCTCACACACCTGATTGATGTTGGGTGGGGGAGGGGAATGTGTATAGGGGTTAGGTCAAGATAAGATAAGCATGGAGACAAAGCATTTACGTAAAAACAAATGTGTTTTAAAGCAAATAAAAGAGAAAAGTATGTAAGGCCAGACCTTTCTTTTGTGTGTGTGTGTGTGTGTGTGTGTAGTTATATTTGTGTGTGTTTGTTGTGGCAACTTCAACACAACCCTCTGACCAATGCCAGTAACCAGCAAAAATCGGATCCCACATGTCAAAACTGGAGCACTGCCTAATTAGAAGAAGCATTTAATTGATCCACTCAGAGCGCTTTTGTTCTTCTTCTTTTTCCTCAGTTCTCTTACCGCCTGTTCTCTCACTGTACGCTCCGGCTTTGCCCCGCAGAAGACCTCATTCAACACACACAAGTCGCCAACAAAAACAGCCGGCGATCCTCAAGAACAAAGACACAATCTGCACACATCAGGCAGCGTGTTATAAGAAAGGGTGACATGGCAGTGAAGGAAGGGAGGCTCCTGATTTACTGACAGGACAATTAGAGGGAGCAAATCTTCTATCTGAGCTAAATATTCCAGATAGGGTGGGCATGCAGCAGGGTGACGGACCCTCCAGGGGCGCCATGGGGGGTGTTCATGTTGACTGTTTTATCTGGGTGAAGGTGCGAGACATAGATGGGTCTGATTTCTTACTATTGCTCTGGTGTCTACAGAGCGGTTGCTGCTCATTGTGACTCAACACATTACAACACATAAAGTGACAGTCAGTAAATAGTTTAATTCCAAAGGGAGGTATCTACTACTGTAACTACTGCTCCAAAAACAGCAACAATCCTGTTGATCAACCCATCTACGTTTTTAAAAATCCGGAAAGATAGACCCTAGAAACCAAAATAGTTTCCAGGATCGACATAAAGCATTTTCGGAAGGGAGAATCAAACCCATAGGAGCAAGTTGAACATATTCCCTGCTCATCCACTCTCAGTCCTCATTGTAAATGAATAAATCAGCTACCTCCGTACATGCAACTTTTGACCTGTGGTGACGTCACTCACTGGAAATTACAGTTTCCATTTTCTCTTTGAAAATACCAAACGGTATTATCTTTGCTCTCCAGTGGAGGGAGGGTAAACAGAAGCATTGCAGAGTCATATGTCTCTTTAAATAAACTGCATTGTCCGATGATGTTTTAATGGGCAAACCGCGATCCCCTGGGCAGTGACCCTTCTGAGTGTGTTTCAGTTATGCACTCTGCACAGGGTGCTGAGATGTAATTGCTGTGTACATATGTCTCTGGTTTCTACACTGCAAGAAATGTCCAACTGAACGACTCTTTTAGTATTGTGATGTATAGAGAATTTAAAGCATTTCTTCCTTCAATACAAAATTCTAATTTCAGTTTGACTTTAATATGATACTTTTTAAAGTGGATGACTGACTCTAATATTCTCCCCACTTTATTCCCACATGGGGGGGTCCATTTCCCGTCAAAACAGAGAGAGTGTGCACAGAACAGACAACACAGGGATTTGTTTTCACCAGAGACCCCCACACCCTGAGCTTCAGTGATGTTTCTGTGGGAAGAAACAGAGGTATGCGCAAGAATGGGGGGACCACAAAGAGGATAAGAATCCTTTGAGGGGGGAACAGAGGATGAAGAAATGAGCAGGAGAGAGAAAAATGAGACAAAGTAACATAACTCAATATGTGCATGACTCCCCCCTCCCGTTTTACTTTTCTAGCTGAAACTAATGAATTTTTGCGGGAAGAGGAAATGCTTTAGGAATAGGTAAAAATTTCATCAAACACCGGATGTGTGCACTTGATTAGTGATTCAGACCAAAGCTAACTTTGGTAAGACAATATTACAAGAGGGCTCAAGGAAATGGCTAATGAGCAGCTAAGCTAACTTTGTCTCGCTCCAGAGCATACAGTCATCTGATTTTCTAGGCATCGAATCCTAATTGGATTGTGGAGAAGTGAAGAGGACAAAGAACATTTATCTTTCGCAATTATCAGGAATTCATGTCTTGGACAAATTTGCTAGCTTGCATTACAATTTGATTGAATTAACTATTGATGAGCAGCAGAAACCAATATAATTTCAATCTTCCGACCCTTAACAGTCAATAGATTATTCTGATTTTGGATATTAGAGGAAGCTTTGAAAGTCTTTTGTGATTTTTTATTTTTTTTTTACTTTCTTTTAAGTCATCTTTAATTTTTTCAGACTCAGTCTCTCTCGCTCTTTCCCTCTCAACACCTGTCTTCCATTAGGCTTTGGTGACCAGCTATTAGGGTATCCGCAGTGCACAAGCGATGCAGTAACGTACTCAACAGGCTGGAATCATTCACGAGCTGAAAGTGAGGGCGCAGTCTGAAGAAGATGTAAAGTAATATCCTGGCAGTGCATGAGGTCAGTCTTCCCCCTTTTACAGGCAACATGAAAAGATAAAAAAGTTCGAGCGTCGGTCACGAGACAGGGCTGGGTCTCTTTGTATCAATTAGGGTTCATCAGTTTAGATAATGTAACAGGGTGAGGTGAGGCTGCTGCAGAACATTTTAATCTAGTCTAATACACTGATTTAATTAGACAATAATGCATACATTCAGTGATATTTGCAGACACTAACAACTTTAAGGAGCGAGAGGATCATTGCTGCCACGTTAAGTCTCATGTTTCCATAAGGTCAGCTTTTCAAGAATGAAAAGCTTGATTCATAACTGACCATCAGGCATTTTTGAAATTTTCAAAGGGGTCATTAAAGGGTTTCGTAAGGCTTTTTTTTTTTTCTTCACAGGTTCAGTGGTGACAGTGATGTTTTGTCTACCCTCAGAGTGGAGAACAACTCAACAATTATTGTCTGTTTTGGCGTTGTCCACAGGTTGGGGTGCCAATTAACCCCAGATGGATAGAGTCGCCGACACGAGAGGTGACGTGAGGTGATTCGCCATCACTTTGGTATTAGTATCATAATGCAAGCTGACGGCGGGGATTTCAGAAGCAAGGGAGGGGAAGTGGGGGGTCCAGAGGGTTCGTGTTCAGGCCTCTTCTGTGAATCATGCAGCCTAGCGTGCGATCGGCACACTGCCCTCCTCTTGACTCCCTCATAAGCTCTGTTACAATAACACACTTGCCTTTCACTCCGGCCCTAACCCCAAACCTCTCCCGTCCAAAACTCCCCCCGTCCCCCACCACCCACCACCACCAACACTCCACTTCTATGACAAACAGAAATAGAGAAGAACTGTACCTACAGTTTTCTGTAAGATAAAAGCTGGAGGGTATTTCTTTCGGCCCCTGGCTTCCCTCAAAACTCCTTTACTATGTTAGCCTAACTGCGATGACAAAGATAATCTGTGTTATTATTATTATTCCCCACTTTAATTAATTTATCCCCGGGGCTGAACGCGGTAATAAGGAGCAGACGTCGACTGTTTCTACCCCACTCTACTTCCTTAACACTGAAGTCCCAACCAAGTTAAGTCAAGGTTAACAGTGCCATCTACAGTACAGAGGAAACTAGTCCACCGTGTGCTTTGATGATATTGATAATATGAGAGCTACAGACACAGACATATCTGAGGTATCAGCCATCTTGTACTGATGGGCTTTTACCTATTGTTGTTTAGGATGGGTTAAGCAACAGTGGCCCACTTTTTGGCAAATGCACTAAGGTACTACTACAACAAATCATTCACATCGATCATGTTTTTTGTGAAATTGTATAAAAAAAATGAGATACACAGCTATGAAATGGACGTATAGCTGTGTTGTAATATATAGACAGTGTTGGGGAGTAACAAGTTACATGTTACGGCGTTATGTAATGTAATTACAAAGATGGGAACTGTAATCCGTTACAGTTACTGGGAAAAAATATGTAATTAAATTACAGTTACCTATGAAAGTGTCCATGATTACATTACACTTAGACTTATTATTACGTTACATCTGAATATTTTCTGAAAAAAGCTAGGCTGTATGTTGAATAGTATTAGATTTCTGTCTGACATTTCCAGCCACATTTCAGTTGGTTGTCCTGTTTGAATATGCAGTGCCACCCTTCTGACAGTTAAATTGCCTCTCAAGCTGTCTGAGAGTTTCCGCTATGGCTACGGATAAAAACGCGTTCCAGTGCTGGAAATATAAAATCATAAAAATCATTTCATACAAAAATCTGAGAAGGTTTCGAATGTAACAATGCAATGCAAAGAATGTTTGCCAGTGGTTAAAATGCTATTGACGTCGAAAATGTCGATCTCCAACGCCAGGAAACATCTGCAGGTATGTAACTTAAGTTAGCTTACAGTAACAGCAAGCAGTCATATTAAATAAAGTAGGGAAGACATGCCTAGGCTTCTAATGTGTATTGAATATGTATTTTAGCACCATATTTTGCTTGGGGCATATCCAGTAGTTTATATTTAATCGCCATTCATAAAAAAAGTAATCAAAAAGTAATTAAATGTAATGCAATGTTACGTTACTTTGATAATGTAGTTATACAGACATAGATTCTGAAAGTTAATAAAATAAATAATGATTTCAAATGTTCTCTCTTTCATTCTTACATGATCGGACTAACAACCTGCACAGTACAACAGCTTTAACAACATGAGCCACAGCATCATTTTAAATTGCATAGTATTGCAGGAATGCCTCATGAAACATGCTTTACAAAAGAGTCCCACTTTTCTTGAAAGCAAAGGACCAGTTAATAAACAGCTGAAGTAAACACACAAAAAAATACAGTTATCAGGAAAAACAATGAATATATTGCGCATTCCTATTTTGAAATGTGATCAGACAATGTGGTTTTATTAAAATACAATTTTTGCAACATCTGGCCTTTTTATTTGAAGCCCTTTCAACCACGCCCACATGTCTCCGCCCCCAGGATAATGTTAAAAAAATAAAAGTGATAGGTCAACGGCAGGTAGTGTTGTGGCAAGATTTTCAGGATACAAAGATCTTTATGGCAATTCTTTAATGTCCAACTGTTGCTGACGTCCCACTGTTGCTGAACCCAACCAAAAACCAAGAAGTTACAGTTAAAATCCTGATGCTAGCTAATCTATTTTTATTTCCTGTACAAAGACATACAATCTTTCAATCCACAAGTCTGTCACTTTTAGAGCCATTCCTTATTGTGAGAAGTGCATAATCTGTATGATCACAAATACCAATCCTGATGCTGAGTTTAATTATTAGCACTCTTAATCAGCATAAAGCTGATTCCCAAGAGTATTCTTCATTGTGCTGTTTAAAGTATCTCAAAATGTAAAAAGATATCCATTCCAACCTCATTTCATCCATATGATTCCTATTAGAATATTCCTAACTAATTGTTTATCCATTGAAGCCTGACTGAGGTTAGATGAGTGACATGGACTAATTTACAGCTGACTCATTTAGCTCATCAGTGTCAGAGACTATATACAGGGATTCAGAGATTTACCATTTGCCTTGACGAGCGAGGGACAAAAAAAAAAAAAAGAGGCTAAAGACGGACCATTACTGTTTATCCTCAGCCTTACCACTACTGGCGATGGGCTTGCAAATATTATCCTATTCTCCTTAATCCACTGCACGACGCCGTGCTCACCCACTTACCGGAAGCTCCGACATTTACCTCGGGATTTGCCAGGGCTTGGGCTAGAGTGGCTGCGAGTGGGAAAGTGCTAATCTACAAGGCATATTCAGGATTAGTGTGGTGAGCCAGGTGACCCGAGGGCCTGAGATCTTATTGGCCGGAGGAGATGCAGGCCTGTGGTCCTTGGCTTTGGGGTTGACTGACGAGAGGAAACTAGGAAGGCGAGGGGTGTGTGGGGGGGGGGGGGTTCTCCCCATCTCTGCTTTCTCGTTGTTTCTCCCATTCATCTTTTTTTCTCTCTCTTTCTCCCCCTTTCTCTTATCCTTGCTTATCCACACTGTCTCTGAAGGAGCCCTGATGAGAATTCCACTAATCAGCTGAAGATTAACAGGGACTCAGACAACACTACATCTAATTCCCCCTTCACCGCCACTGGGGCAACAAGAGGCCCCACGCAGCACTACAGCACACCAGCACTGCAGCTCACTATCACATCTTTCTATTAGTTTTAGGTACGAGGTAGATATGCACTTGTTGATTGGGATATAACAGATCAGTATGAGCAAAATGTAGTCATTAACTTGCTCCATCATGCTAACTCTGCATAGAAATAATGTGTATAGGTGGGTATGTGTTTTGTTAAGTGTGTTTTTGAGGTATTACATAATTGCCGCCTGGATTTTGTATCTGTATATATATATATATATATATATATATATATATGTGTGTGTGTGTGTGTGTATATTTTGAAGTGCTACATTTTTGTATTGCTCAAAAGTCGTATGGATTTGGCTTGGGCAGACGAGCGCAACATTTTGACAGCGGTAAATCGGGATTTTGCATCCTGAGTCCTTGGTTTAGGCAACAAAAGCACTTTGGGTAAGGTTTAAGGAAAAGTGTGGTTTTGTCCTGCTCTTGCTTTAAGTCAGATTTTTTTAGTATTTACCAAGATGATGATCTTTTCCTAACCTAAACAATAACCATAATTAATGTTGATGTGCTTTAGTTGTAATAGGTGGATATAGTGTTGCAACAGCTCACACAATATACAATAAGTTTTTCTTAAAACGTACTTGCTGTTACAAGGTTGATCATGCATAATAAACACTTTTATATTAAATACTTTGACAGCAGTTTTGGAGCAAAAGTTTGGGATTCCAAGATATGGGAAAATTTAAGCTGGGGGAAATTACAGTAATAAATAATACTCTAAATGACTACAAATTGCTTCAGTGGAGTTCCTCAATAACCAAAAATATAAGATTAGTTGAAATGTATTTGGAAAAATTGTGATAATCAATAAATTGTACACGTACTTTACTTTATAGAGCAGAAATGCCAAATGTTTGCTAGTTTCAGCCTCTGAATTGTGAGGTTTCACCCCCAAATTGGTGAACAACGTGCTGTTCAAACGCAGCAAAGCTTAATGTTTTGGCCTCGATGTTTTCTTATTGTTCTGTCCAAGATGAGTATGTAAGCCTACGTGACTCCTCTGAGTGTAATCCTGTATGCTTGGATAAGAACACGATGGTCAGCTTGTGTTTTTCAAAGTGACACTAGCATCAGGAACTCATTCCTTTTAATTCCAAGGCTCACTGGCCAGGTCATGCTGGGCCACCCACAAAGCAAAAAAACTACTACTAAAAAAATCGGAACATCAAGAGTGTGCCGTTTCACACCACATGAGGTGGGATATGTGATATTTTAAAGTCAGAATGATTGCATCTGCTTTATATGAATGCCTCAAAACAATGCATGATGCCTGATGCACACTTCATGATATATTGGAGGTATCAAGGGTAAGTGGGTTACATTTTCAGTCTGGTTAAGTACATTTTGGCAGCAGTCCCGTGCTATCTCGGAGACAGGTTGGCTTCCCAGCCTCCCACAGTTTTGCAGTAATGAAGGAGCTGTCTTACCCAAACAAACAGGCTCTCTGGAGATGTACCTCAACTACCTCCTTAATCCAGGAAGTCTCTCTTATCTCCCCACAAATGGCCCGTAGTGAGGCACAGCACACTGCAATGTCATTCATCAGTTAGACCCCAGAGAGATGAGCAGGTACAATTGCTTCATGTCGGGAAAGTAAAAAGTGACAGCATGCACTCGGTTGGCGTGGATCAGGGCTACGAGCTTGGGTTTTTGTCGATCAGATGTCAATCTTTGTGTCACAATGCTGAATCCACATAGAATGGGGTGCTTTTATTTTCCATTGGCAGATATCAATACCTCTATTACTCAAGTCCCCCTGGTGTGGTGCTGCCGTCGTATTGGTCGTTGAGGATTTTAAGCTTATTCTACTGTGGCATTTGTCGTAAATCTTCCATGACAAGAGTCTGTTCAATACAGTTAACATAGCATGCTGTTAACTTAATAGGATTTTATCTATCACCAAACATTTTTGGATACTTGTATTTTTCATTATACATTTTGGCAGGCAAGCTTCTTTTTATATCACTTTGTTTTGACCAAAAGTAATTTTACATTTATTAATTATTTGGTAGCTATGAAATGCTATGAAGTGAAACGTTTGGTTTGATGCTTGTCCAAAGAGATGGAAGTGCCTGAAGGTGTTGACAAGAAGAAAATGGGAGCACAACATTGGGGGAGTGAGGACTGACAGCAGAGAAAAGTAATTTGTGGAGGAGTTGTGGCACTCGGCGCCACTCATTAGACAACTTCATAGAGAGCTAAAAGCTTTGCTTCTCCCACTGAACACACTCCCACACAAAGCTGACTGGACCATGTCAGGCACAGTGCTGTTGAATGAAAAGAAGGAATCTACTAAAAATGTTACTATTGTCCACATGGTGATTTAAAAAAACATTTGAATAATATGCTGTATGGTTTTAAAAAGATTTTAAAAGAGCAGGAAATGGAGTTAACATTAACAGACACACACACACACACACACACACACACATACACACAGAATCCAAACTTCAGGCAAACTTTAATATATATTTTTTTAAATCATTCACTTCCCAAATTACAGTTTTTTTCTACAATAGTTGGCAATGTCAGTATTGTCCCATAGGAATGAGGGTTTAGCTAACTATATTTGTATTACCTTTGGTAATATTTTGTAGGATACTATGAAAATGCCATAGCCATTAAACAAAAAATAAAACATTTTACTTCCATAATGCATAATGGTAAGAAAAAGGTAAGGTGTTTATCAGTTACATTCATAAATCTGTAAATAAAAAAATATATAAGTGTATCTTGTCTAATATCTTAGTTAATAATTTTGTAAGAAATAGAGACGCCAATGGGTAATTAAATAATGTATAAAAGAAATACAAATGAAGTAGGCTAAATTTAAAATAAATAACTGACTTGAAACCTATCTTTTTATTAACCTTTTTTCTACTAATATTCTTTTTTCCTTTTTACCGCTATCAAATGCAATCATAAAAGTGGCCTAAATTACTTCATTTTTCCCTAGACTTGCATATTTGCTGTGTAATGTTGATTTGATCAACATTTTTATTTTGCTACTGCAGTTTTTTCCCCTGTAGGTAACAGTTGTCATGTATATGTCTAGAATGTTAATTCAATATAAAAGGTTACAATATTAAGGTTACTGTGCTACTTACATAGGAAGAGCAAGGGACTACAAGCAAGAATAACATTTTTATGATAAACAAAAATAGTCATGCTATATTTGTGTTCTCTAGAGGCATTCCACGGTATGAAATTGTCTTGTCATTTGTTTCTATATTATAATTTGCACATCTTAATAAAATACCTTTTCTTTTTCAGCTCAGCTATGATGAAATTGTTCCCTCTCATCCTGTGTGTGTGTATGTGTGTGTGTGTGTGTGTGTGTGTGTGTGTGTGTGTGTGTGTGTGTGTGTGTGTGTGTGTGTGTGTGTGTGTGTGTGTGTGTGTGTTAAATAGCCAAGCAGTTTCCCATTACTATCAGTTACTCTGAGGCAGGTTTTGAGCCAGTTGCTAAGAGCTTTCATCCAACAGTGTTGATCGTTAATACTGATCTGTACATTTTTTCCAACTAAAGCTCTTATAAAGAGCTAAGACCATAAGACTGTGTTTGCGAGTTTAGTGACTACGCCAACAAGGCAACAAGGAGCTGGAGAGAATTGGAAACCGAGCGCGCAGCCGGTTCAGAAAGCTGAAAACAGCTGTGTTTTTACAACCACTGAAACACAACGCCAGAAATGATTTTTTTTTTTTTCTTCATCGGCTACCCATACTGCACCTGTCATTTCCATCACAGCCATGTGGTCACAAAGGGAGCAGTATATCTGTCAACAGGATCAAGTGCTCAATAGAGCCCGCAAGCCCCTCAATCCTTCAAGACACCCCCTCCACTGGCCTCAACAAAGCCCCAAAACCCCTCAACCTGGCCATCTCAGCCCAATTGACTCAGGAAATCCTCCCATTTTCTGTAAGGAAGATACTTCCCTCACCTGTCCAAACTGTCTAAACTACCTGCAGAGCAGTGTGTTACCAATACAGAGGCCATTTAGTAGCACTTGTCCAAAATTGGACATGCAAGTCTGTATTTTAACCTGACACTGAGCCATTTATTTTAGAAAACTTTAAGAAAAACATCCTGCTGCTGCCCCTGTGAAACTGTCCCTGTCTGGTTTGTTTGCAGTTTCTGAGTAAATGTCAGACTCAACATAAACTGTCTTGGAAACAACATTTACAAGAGTCAGTCAGTGGCGTAAGGTAGTTACCATGGGTTAGTAGTTACCAACACGATTAGGTGATCACATAATTCAATGCATAATCAGCCAAAGTCCGCATATCTATGCGGGGGCCGCATTTTTTCAAATACGCCACACTTTCGCCGCATAAATTGCCGATTTCCGCACAAAGTATGCGGGGCTTGCATGATTTCATAATCCTCGCATTTTCGTTGCAAAAAAGTCACATATATCTTAGCAGAAAGTTGAAAAATGTTGCGTTTACTTCACACAAAAGCAGCCATTTCCCCCTGTTGCCATGGGAATGTTATGAAGTGACGTTATGAAGTGAAGTTATGAAGTGACGTTATGAAGTGACGTAATTACGTGACGTGAACATCATCGAAAAGCAGGGTGTTGGGGGAATCATTTTTTTTTTCTCTTTATCATCAAACCGCAGTTTTTGCAAGTTCCCGCAATTTTTGCAAGTTCACGCAATTTCATTGCATAAATATCCTGCATATTCCATCACATTTTTTAAGAAAACGTGCCGCATATTCCATCGCATTTTTTAAGAAAACATGCCGCATAATCAAGGATTTTTGCCCGCAACAATTACAAAACAACTCTGCATTTTTCTGTAAGGACTGATTAGGCGTTCGGCTTGCAGATGTGCTCAGCTTGTCTTCATAGATTTTGCGCTTAAACTAGTTACCATATATTGTATTGTCTTGTCACATGATCAAATACTTTGACATTGGACAACATCAACATACACCCGGCAATAATCAAAGCATATCGATATACGACATAAATATTCATTTTATTATTATTATTTTCATTTAACATTAGTTTTTCTTTGAGCACAGGCCTATTTCCAAGGTGGCAATCTAAATCACTTTAAGGGGCCCGTTCTCCGCCCAACACATTATTGCAGGGCCCGTTCTCTCTATAGGCCCCAGTGCAACCCAGCTACATGCGCTCTATATTTACACCCCTGGTGTCATTTCACGGCGGAGGGATAAGGCAAATAAAAACTCCCTGTCCCTCTTAAAGAAACGTGTCATCGTTGCTCAGCTCTAAACTTAACATGAGCGTTAAAAAGCCCAGGTCTTATGATCCTCAGGTCCAACACGAGTGTTACAGGGTAGGCACCCTCCGAGGTAAAAAATAAAACCAAAGAAGAGGAAAGGAAGCAGAGACTGGCTCGACCCGCTGGGGATTAAGGAGGGGTCACAGTGGATCAGCTGGGTCTTCCTCTCCCACAGAGGAGGGAAAACAAATATTAATCACCTCTAGCACTTCACACACAATGGGCCCCGAGATGCAAGGGCAGGAGGGCTGGCCGAGAAGAAGACACAGGCCTCAACAACTAATGAAAAAATCCCGTAGGGGCCGTGCCATGGTGGGGCCGATACTCTCAGGACACCTTAGTGTGTGAATGTATGTCTCTAGTGTTTGAATTCAGTTGCACTTATACGTGCGGGTGATGTTGAGTGGGCATAAGGGATCTCTTCTGATGAATGTAGTGTAGATAATTCTGCATTAAGAGCATGTTTACATCTAAGAAGTGCATATGTTTATAAGTGCCCACTGTGTGTGGGAAAGGCAATGGGCGATCGAGAGAGAGATGAAAATGAGTGTTAAACAGCGAAAGTAACTGGAATGTGTGTTTGTTTATTCTTTTCCTAGTTGGCAACATGCTCCATCCACGCTCCTCTTCCTCCCAAACCTCCCCCCCACCCTTCGTCCATGAGGCATCTCACGAGTGGCAACGACGAACCCCACCTGGCATACTGGTGACGGCGCCATCTGGTCGCGGCCAAGGCTCGCCATCGGGCCCGCAGTCAGTACCCACAGTGCCAGTGTGGTGTTGTTTAATGAGCGCATATGAGCAAACATTTGACTGCCAGGTGGCGTTGCCGCCACACCATGCCGACCAGGCAGGGTTCTGCCATTGCCGTTCAAACCCGAGGGCATCAAAGGGGGGCCTTGGATTTCCAAAGTAACTAAGCCATAATCCACCCCCTTATTGGTCCCATTCATATTGAAATACATGATCAGAGGAGCTGAGGAGGCCCTAATCTTGCCAATGAGCGGTCCGGCACAGCTGCAGGGATAAAGTCAGAGTATGAGACCACCAGTATATTAGAAAAACTCAGGCCTTGCTGATTGGATTAGGGGAGATGAGGGCGGGGGGGCCTCAGGGGTGAGGAAATGTCATCTCCCAGCGTTGTGTGTGGCGTGGCGGGTTTGTTGTTGGCGTCCGAGAATTAGGAGGTGGGGCAGACACACTTTGTCCCCGGGTTCGGTGACCCGCAAAAGAGAAATTGGAGGGGGTGAGACGAAGAATAGCGACAACAAAATGGAAAGCAATGGCAAAGGCTGAATGTGTGGAGTCAGGCCTTGATAGCTACTCCCAGCCGCCCAGCATGAGATCGTCTGGTATGAAGTTGTAGCATGGCAGTTTTAAGGAGGGAAAAGAGAGAGAGAGAGAGAGAGAGAGAGAGAGAGAGAGAGAGAGAGAGAGAGAGAGAGAGAGGACTAAACCGGGCATTAGCTGTCGACTTAAAGGTTTGTGCTGGATCCTCTGGTAGGAAGAGCCGCCCCGTTTAAGTGTGATTGAGCGTGGCTTAGATGGGGATCAATGGTTATCCTCTCGACTGTTTTGTTTTGAGGTTTCTTTTCTGTATTTACTGTGAGGAAAAGGAGAAGCCATTTTGTTTCACAAAGCAGAAGCCAAATATTTCCATAGTCGTATGTCTGGCACTGACAATGTGATTTATTCATTTAAAACGACAAATACATCTCAAACGCAAACCTCACCCTTTATAACTGTAACACACTTGATTCATCTCTAGTTTCAACAAAGATTATAAAAGCATTCAGCCTTTAAATACTGTACACTCTGACTGGATCATCCCCTGGTGCTATTTTGAGAGTACGATAGAAATTATATCATATCAAATACACACCCCCCCATTACTGATGTGTCGTTCAATCTGCAGGCAGTACAAAGTTATATACTTTGCTTTTTAAAAGGATGTATTCAGAACAACAAATGCTTTAAAAATGTTCTGTCAGAAAGAAGTTGTGTCATAGAACGCACAGATGTGTTAAAAAGTGCTGATAATTAACTTCAGTAGAAACAAAAGTGCTGGACTTGATTCCTTTCTCCTGTTTATGTCGTGTTTATGTCAGCACAAAACAGACCGAATAAAATTTCAATGTTCGGCTATACTTCTCTGATCCTTGAGTATAAAATTCCATTAGTGCATATACAAAATAATAATAATAAAAGCATACAAAGTCTGATATATATATCCAAAGTATATTGTACAGTTTTAAGCCAAAAAAGAGAAGCAAATACAGACAAAATATATTTCTGTGTGATATCCATATCATACAACAATGTGGCCATTCTCTGGCCATCTATTGCACTTTGTGATTAAAGTGATTCTGCATCCATTTTCTCCTCCAGACTCTGCACACAGCCTCCGCTGATCTGACGATGGATTTTTGGCTCTTGGTACACCTGCCCAAGATGTTTACTCTGGATTGACACTTAGCCTGCTGGGAGGATAGGGTTGTAGAGACAGACTTGAGTCTGTTCCACATTCCCTCATCTTAACAACCTGTTCACGGAATATATCAAATAAGTGGACCGTCCATAATACGATAAACATACTTATATTATCAGTGTTGGTATATAAATTTCAAATATTATAAACCAAAGTGTTTCTGTGCTATAAATGATTGCCATAACAAATGATTTAAAATGCACATATTACATATGGAGGACACATGTGTATTCCTCCACAGACACATATGACCAAATGTGCCCATGCACTTTCATAGACTCAAACACACACACACACACACACACACACACACACACACACACACACACACACACACACACACACACACACACACACACACACACACACACACACACACACACAGGTGGGACATCTCATCTTAGTCATTCTTGTAGATGGCAGACTTTCATAGAATCCATCTGCAAATTCATCCAGCCACACTGGAAAAACGTCACTACTTCTGCATATGACTGTGGATGTAGTATGCCAGTATGCACATTTCTAATGTGTTAAAGATCAAATTTGGATCCAGGAAAAGATATATTATAATCAGACTGAACAGACCAAACACAAATGAAAACTTTAATTTCAGTGGAATCAAGTTACATTGTGTCTTTTGGTTTTAGTTGTCAAGACTGATTTGAAGACGGTCTCTTAACTCCCATTTCCCCAAACTGGATCCCCACTGGGTCCAAATGGGACTGTTGTGTAGCTACCTTGACCTCTGCTCTGTCTGTAGAAACTGCCTGGTGACAATATTGACACTGTCCAAATGCATAACTACGTTTTATATGAGGACAGTATATGTTCACATTAAAATATAACAAAATGCATACAGATTAATGACTTGATTTTTGCATTTGGTATAGATAGACATTGTTGACAGTGCACAAGGATATTAGGAGACTAACACAGTTACAAATCAATGCAAATTCAGAATTGTTTTTGTTTTGTTTTTCAAAATTGCAACTGTGTAAAAATTGTGCAGAAATGTAGCCTACACTTATTTATTACTGCCAAATTAATAATAATAAATATTTAACGGTGCACAGCACTTGTAGCATAAAATATGGCATTGATCAAGATAGACTGTTTCGTCTATAAATTACTCACGCTGATAAAGTATCACAACAGAATTTTTTCCCCTTTTGTTTGTGGTGTTGTTCCTCATATCAATACATATTGTGTCACGCATTGCCTGATTAGGGTGGGTTTTTGCTGATTAATTCATCCTTTCAATACGCTGATTTATCCTAGAGAATATGTATACAATGGGTCATCCTGCTTCAAGAGATGCTATTCCTAAAAGACTTATGACATAGTGTTTGTGTTTTTGAAAATTAATAAAAATTTACATTTTGTCAGGGGTTTTCCCTCATTGCCAAACATGCAAATGCAAAATAACATTGGTATGTATTTTAATGGCCTTTAAAAATGTACATCATTTGAGGCTACATCACTGTATCCATCATGTCATATTATCTCCGTAAGTGTGCCGTAAGGGTCACCCGAGTCCAAACAAATGTGGACTGTGGTCCCTGTGGGCTAAGTGAGCCAGCTCAACAATGCTTTTGTCCCTCAGAGGGATCTACAGTTGATTAAGTACCATGTTGAGAGAGTGGAGCAGTTGCTGAACAAATACGAAAATGTCCACAGCAACAATGGTCGGTCAAGTGCCAAAGCTCATTATCCACTGTGCACAGCATTCCTTTTCACAATTTGAAAAATGTACATTTACAGGAAGCATTATGCAAGGCCTGCAGTGGGCGGCCCAAGCTAGGTAAGAGCTGTAATACAGTTATTTACTGGAAACTGTTGTTCAGGATCAGATCTCTTTCAAGTGCATCAACAAAATAACAGGACAGATTTAATGATCTGTTTTGATCCATTTTGTGAAGAAAGAATAATAATAGAAGAATAATCAACTTATTGAGTTCTTGCTTCTTCATCTTTGTTCACAAATATTTAATGTATAATTGAGTTGTTAAAAAAGTCTAGATAAAAAGTCTAATATATACAATGAAAGTGTTCAGTTTCACTCCACAGTCCCCCCAAAAAAGAAAATATATATATTAATCAAAAGATTTTTAAATATGAAGGAAAGCTAGCATGAAAGAAAAAATTGACTTGCAGTTTTTCCAAATTAGTTAGGCCTCTTTTGGCATGGCTTTGGCTGATGACAGGACACCCCGCATTTAGCATTAGCATACTAATTCACAGTGTAAAGAACATGTCGATATTTTCCTGACTTGACTTAATTATAGCCACGTAAATTTCCCTTGTCAGCATTGCAAGGGTTTTGGTACTATTACTTCTCAAGATCACAGCATGTGCTATAAGGCAGACTGCAAATTTCCAGCCCCAGTGCGTTCTGGGATTTGGGTGACAGTTTGTGTCAGCAGCGTCTTCTACCTGTCGTCAAGGAGCGGCAGCTATCCTTCTTCCTCTTTTCTCTGCTACTGAGCAGCTGAGACAGGGGAGAAGGTTCATGTTTTGGCTCCTTGTATCAGAAGATTCCTCGCTGGGTGACATTTCTCTGTAATGCTGAGGAGGCCCACAGCTATTTATCTCCATCTCTGCACCTTTTGGAATTGGCAACATCCCATCTTGCTAGTGATCCCTCAATCAACAGCTGAGTGCCTGGGTATCTGACTGTAGCTGTGACAGTTGTATATTCTTACATGCTGAAATAGCAGCGAGTGAGTGAGTTAGTGAGTGAGTAGGTGAGTGAGTGAGTGTTGAATTTGTCAGGGTACCACCATGTTTAGTGAGCAGTGAGGTCTTCAAGGGTACAAAATGGCAAGCAGGAGTGTGATACCACAAATGTCCCAAATCTCCAAACAGCCACAGGATCACTATGGAGTTTTAGAGTAGATTCAGTATTCAGTGTTATTGATTTTGAGATAGATTTGGCGACAAATTATGGTAAATGCCACAGTAATCAGACCTTAATTCAAAGCTTAAAGGTGCAATATGTAATACTGACAGCTAGTGTTTAAAATAGTTACTGCAGTACAAATTAAAAATACTGGAGAGAGTCATATCCCCGCTAAAAATAACTCTACCTTGCCGTCCTCTCCACCCGACTGAACACACTTTATTGGCTTAGAATTATGGCAACAATCGCTAAACACACTGCAATCTCACAGTCCTTTCTCCCCAATTTACAGCCCCCCTCTCTTGGCCTAAAATAACTCACTGTTGTCGGCTACGGCCGCTGAACAGGCTACACGTTGTAAACAGCCGTGGCACGCTTGCCTGGTCCTCCACCGGGATTTGTAATGTCTCTGGTCATGCAACTGTTAGAAACATGCAGTTTTTTTTAGGTCGGGTAGAATCTATGTCCGTTTGTTTGTTTGCTGCTTTCATGGCTGTACTAACATTACAGCTGTAGCGCGCTGGGTTTACGTTTTTACAGGTAACATTATATCTGGTAACCTGGCCTGGCTGTCAAACAGGGCAGTTGATAAGAACACACAGGCCAAAATACAAACTGAAATTCCGTCACGGAATGGAAATTTCAAAAGGAGAAATAACTGGCATTAGCAAATAAGCTTCTGAAAACTGAAATCAAAATATCTGGCCAAATGTTTGATTATTAGTCAGAAGCAGCACAGAAAGGAGCATCTAGTTCGGTCGAGTTAGCCAAGTTGCATATGTAGCCTACTGCAATTATTCAATGTTCACACAAACTGTTGTCCAAGATCTGAAGGCTCACAATATGGCTGGCAGAGGGTGCATTATGTCACCAAAAATCTAATAAGCTGTGTATTTAGCTGGCTCGCACTACAATAAAAGTGCACCAAAGTTTTATCAGATGATATTGAGATTTCAGTCAGCTTTAGATCCAAGTGCCACTTAGTGCAATTAAAATAGGTGAAATGCTTTACTCTGCTTTGTTTTGTAGCCGATAAATTAGGCTACCTGAAACATACAGACTGCAGAGTTAACATTCAAAGTGTCTGTTTAAAAAAAATCTCAAATCTTTAAATTGCTTTGTTTTATCACAGGAGCTTTAGATTAGCTGGAAATGTAATTGACTAAATTGTTGTCTGTTGACTCAGACGCAACCTCCTTGTGACAACAAGAGCACTGAAAGGCCTCAGATTTGACTGTAACCCCTCAGATTATCCTAATTATACACAATAACAGGCACAGTCCTTTGAAGGTAATCCTCTTTTACCTCTCCATGTAACCACACGCACCAGGAAAAGATGATTGGAAACCCCCTGGAAATGTGTCAACATGTACAAAATCTGCACTATGTGGGCCTACAAACTGTGAAAACAAAAACTGAGCACTACAGTAACTTATTTTTAAATGCTGTGAAGTCCACATGCCCATTAACCAGATCTATTAGATGCCCATTTACACTTGGATTGTGCCGTTTTTGAACATTCAGTGCACAATACATTAAGCATGTTTTTTTTTTTTTTAAAGCAAACTAAATAAAGATCTTTGTATATTTTGTTTATCTAAGATCGATTCAGATTTGACAACTGCCAGCTTGTTGTTGTTGCATGCTGGGGACTCCACAATTTTCAGCTCAGTGCTTATGTGATTTTGACTGCAATTTTGTCAGGCCCTTCTTCTAAATGAGAAAGACAGTAAAGTAATCTCCCTGGCTTTACCTGAAATACAGTTGAAACACACTCTCTCACTCACCTGCACACACTCTCTTGAATCCCTCTGCCGCTTCACTTCTGCTGTGAAATACTTCTCAGTGACACCCTTCGTAAATGTTTATGGCGCGCCTTAAAACTTAATTGTTTAATTCAGAGTCTACACATTTTTTTATGGTGTATCCACACACCTGCTGTGAGGTCAGACAGCTTTATTGAGATCTCCTTCTCCCCCTGACAGTAGAATCATATGGCGAGCGAATGGGTACGGAAAAGGAGATCAAAGATTTATAGTGCTTTCCTTGATGTCATAAAATTTTATGATGTGTTTTCCACTGACTACTTTTTAAGCACATCTTTACCTGACAGCAGAGACATAATTCACCCATGGTCATAATTTAGTCGAGACAGCTTTTCTAAGTCTGGTGTGAACCTGCTTCGAGTTAGAACTAAAGCACATGTACGAGAGCTGGTCTTCAGTGGTTTCTTTTGGCTTCTGTGTTGTAAAGTTTTGGTTAAATGTTAAATGTTTCTGTGGGTCAACTGGACAGTTAAAGTTAAATGTTTCTGTGGGTCAACTGGACAGCAGAACAACGCATATTGGGGTTAAAATAGTCTCGCTTTGCCAGACCATCCTCCAAAGCGCGCTGGAGGAGAGTCTGGATGGATATCCGGCCTAAATGAGTGAAATCCGGTGGATTTTCCGGCGGCAACGGAGCAATCCCGGAAGTGGAACGTCAAGGATATATATAGGGTTAAAGTGATATATCACTATACCAGATATTGGGCAGTCTGTGTCGTCCACTGCCAATGGGATGGAGGTTCATTGTTACATCACAGACACATTAGTTTGAGTCTGTGAAACCTGATTTCCATATTTCATTTATTCACTTACTGTAAAAAGGAAAATTCAGTTTTCATATAAGATGGTCTTGTGTTTTCAGTTTGTGCTTTTAGTCCAGTAGGCTATGGTAATAAACAGTTGTTTAAAAAAAAAAAAAGCTAACCATGTTGTCTTAACTCTTTTAATATTTATATAAATATAAAAATTATTTTGCAAATTCTGCTTTTTTTGCAGCCATCTGATTTTACAGATCTACCTTTTACAGAGTGTTCAAATGTACATTTGTAATATAGTTATTCATATTTGTAAATTCAAGAATGTACCCCATATGAGGACCCTAAAGGATTTCATTACATGACAATTTGTACAGCTTCATTATGGTCTAAATGCTAGTATTATGACCATGGACTATGGGGAAACACGTTCACTTTTAGCACAGATAATCTGCACCAATAATGGGTATTATTGGAATAATACCCATACCATACATGGTCAAAACACACACACACACGCACACACACACACCTCAGATGCAGATGCAGACCATTGCATTCTCATGAACGGGTTCTTATGCTATTGTACGAAAACTTATGTGCATGCCTGTGCAGATACACATGCTTGCAGGATTCAGCTTTCAAAAATGTTACACCATAAAGAGTTTTGCCAATAAGGGTATTTTAATTAAGCTCATATGTTTTGGCTCCCAGTTTAAACATAGTCCTTTTCGTTTGGATCTGGAGAGGTGTGAGGGTTCAAACTTGTCCTCTGAGTGATACGATTGGAGGACACTAAATCCTCATTCTGTTAATTAGGGCTCAAAGAAATATTGTGGATGAGAGAAAATATCTTGGCATAAAGCATCCATGAGGGATGCTCATGGGAAATTATTGTTTTTAAGTTAATAAGTTGTTTTACTCTTAGCGGAGTAAAAGGGGATTTTAGGATTCAAATCCAAACAAACAAACTGTCCAAATGAACTAAAGAGCAAGGTAAGAATCTTTGAAAGGAAATCAATTTCACACATGGTACACAAACAAAATAAAGTTCAGATGTAGTCAGTTGAAATTTTTTCCTCCGGGAGAGAAAAAAAAAAAAAAAAAAAAAAAAAAAAAAAAAAAACAAAAACAAAACAAATTTTTTTACAAAAAGGGGGAACAAAAAAAAAAAAAAAAAAAAAGGCCAAAAAAAATTTTTAAAAACCCCCCAAATTTTTTTTTCTAAAAAAAAAAAAAAAGCGTCTACTGTAGCAAATTGAACAGGCTCCATTTAATGCTGCTCTAATTTTCCTTTCTTATCTGAGAATAGGCGCACCATTTGAACAAATTGTGAACATGAAGTTTTGGATAATATTTAAAAGCTTGAATGCAGCCACATGATTAATGTGGTTACAGTTGGCAGATAAGAGAAAGACTAATGGCTTAGAGGCTGCCAGTTTTATAGCACCATGACAGTCGATGTTACCCCTGCGGTTTTCTAACCTACTCTCCAGACACTTTTCATTTTGAAAATAATTAATTTAATTTAAAAAAAACTTGACAAATTGTCAAACAGAAGAAAGTAATAATAACATACAAACCAGTGTGTTAGAATTTTGAGATTCACATTTTCATTTAAGTATTGAGCAGACACTTATTATCAGTATTAGTGAAATATGATCAATATAATCATGCATGACTCAGCATACATACATACCTACATCACACACATAACTGTGAAGACAATAAAAAAAAATTATGCTTTTGTCAATAAATAAGCCTAATGAGAGATCTCCTTCAATTTTGCAGAAAATGACATGCTGATGATAAAGCAACAATTGTGGTGCAATGTTGTAAACTTATTAATAGATACATTTTGTATGCTGCATGTTCTGTGTATTATGGAAGAAGCGCATCAAGCTAAATATTTAAATAAATTCTGTTTGTACAACAAG
The DNA here is from genome assembly GCF_010015445.1 of Perca fluviatilis. Classification (NCBI taxonomy): domain Eukaryota; kingdom Metazoa; phylum Chordata; class Actinopteri; order Perciformes; family Percidae; genus Perca; species Perca fluviatilis. The sequence continues at coordinate 29,547,335 of NC_053121.1, read as the reverse complement.
AAATCAACTTGTTTATTCACCACAACAACAACAAACTGATAACTTTGTTGCTTACATTACATTAATGCTTTATTCCAAACACATCTATAAGTAACCATTTATCTGTAATTAATATAATCCATTGCAATGGATACCAGGAGTTAGACAAGTAATGGCCTATGACATTAATTGCCAATAAGAATTATGGACAGAAAGTGCATGTAGCTTTCATTAATGATACTCTTATTTTGGAGGGCTTGTTGGTTGTCGGCTGTTTGAAACAGAAATTGACAGAACCTCAAATATATGTAATCTGCTTTTATTTTTCTTACATAATACTAATATGCGATTATACACATGGTAATGAGTCCAAGTATTTTATATCAATTGTTGATAGTAGTAGATAATAGTTAAAGAAATATAAATACATATCTTAAATTTACAATAAGCAGGTCAATCCCAGCATATTAATTTGACACTTTAAAATTAAAATGCTTCTTTGAGTGATCTGTCTCAGTCCGTGGATTTACTTTTCGGCTTTACCAGATTCTTTGTCTTTGAAACTCATGCAGTGCCACATGATTTTCTGCTACACTGCTCCCCCTAGTGGCGCTAGGCCTCCACTGCATTTACAAGAAAACATTCACACAACTCATCACAAGATAAAGAAAGATTTTGCACAAACAGAACTAGTTGTTTCTTGATGTTCATGTTGCTGAATTTGTAGAACACAAACACATTAGAATGCTTTGAACAAGTGCAGAGCTGTAGATTCCAACAAAAAGAACCAGATCAGGCAAATCTCTCCCTTCAACCACGTACCAAAGAGCAATGCTGCAACTGATCATTAAGCAACATTTTCCAGTTCAAGCTCTCCTTGAAACAGCCCAATTAGCGGTTGGCGTGCTGATCCCTCTGCCACTGGGCTCTGGAGCCGTTAAACGTGCTTTCTTAATGAGCCGAGAGGTGAGGCCTTGTCTGTGCTCTAACCGGGTGGGACACGAACACACAGAGGCAATAAAATCAATTGGCTCGCCATCCCTCCGCTCGATCAGTCATATTTGTATATCACACACAGCCTATGCCATCCACCAATTGATATGTTTGCTCAATAAATAGATGTGTTGCTCCCTGAAAACAGTGTAGGTTGTACTCATATAGAAATCTATGTAGTCCAGGATTACTAATGCATAGCCTACTGTTTTCCAGTCCAGTCCAGTAACTAAGTACATACACTCAAATACTGTACCTTAGTTCAATTTTGAGGTACTGTACTAGTACTGTACTTATCACTCATTCACTAATTACTCATTAAGATTTTATATACGAAACATATGATCAGTTTATGAAGTAGGATGCATCATATATAGATTAAACTACTTAAAAGTTAAAAAAAAGTAATTCAAATTAGCTCCCCCTTGACAAGCTACAACATTAAATTAATAATAATGATCCAAATAAATAATTATAAAACACTGACTGAGGTTATTCTGCATAATATAGTAGTACTTTTGATACTCATATACTGTACTTCTGTAGTTTTATTTAAGTATAATTGTATACATGGGACTTGTAATGAAATATTGTATAGTGTGCTATGTTACTTGCAGTAAGTCAATGATCTGGATACTTATTCCACCTGGATTTTACATGGATGTTTTTTGTTGTTGCATTTATTACCAAGCTTCTGTGCTTTTTACCCTAGCAGACATTGCTGTTTATTTCCTGTAATATGCTACCATTCAAGTTTATTGACCTTTTTGGAACTTTTAATGTCACTTTGGTTATGCTAAATGCTTTAAAATGAACATAGATTGGTGGCTGTGGGTGTTCCAAGGGCCCCTGCAGTACACTAACTTGTCAGGGCAGGACAGAGCTCTGAGGTGGGTAAATCTGCCTCCAGTGCCCCGGGGAACAGGGATTACCCTGGGCTATTTAGCTGCTTCCAAACAGGTGAGGAGCCAGGTTAGACATGACAGACTTTGTTGGGGTGTCCAGGGCTTAGGGATATTACTTTAAAAGCAACTCGGTGGGTGTTCCCGGTGCTCTCTCCCTGTCTTCTCTTGGTTGTTTGTTTGTCAGTCATTAGAGATCAGGCATTTTGTGTGGGTAGTAGTTCTTAATCCGAGTGGTAGTGATTATAGGGGCGGTCAATAGAAGCTAATTGTGTGCACTGTGAAGTTAATAACACAAGCGTAATCAGTCGGCTTTAAATAATGAAGTCATCTTGTATTTTGTTGCAGGGCTTTCTTAGCTTATTTCTTATGAAGAAAAAACAGCCCAATACTGTCACTGAAAGAACCGTCTGATTAAAGAGTTTTTCGGGATGAATATTATCATTTTTGACCAGTGCTTGTGATCAAAGTACTTAACTGGCATTGTTACTGGGCCCACACCTCAAACATAAACCCTATCTAAGCTTGGGACTTTGTGTGCCTTAATAAAGTCCTAATCACTGGGAAGCATTGTTTATTTTCTGTTACACTGGCCCTGGGGCCACACAAATTTAAACCCTCTGGCACTGCGGCTTTCCCTCAAAGCCTCACATATCCGCTAAATACCATCAGAGATCTGAGACTTTTCCTCGACCGTCCCTTTCATTAATGTTTGTGTAGGTGACCCGACTCGGCCTCTCTGGCACCACTTTCATTCACTAATGGAAAAATCAGCTTTTTCTAATCAAAAAAATATGGCGTTTTATTACACAGAGACAGAAATTATTCATTACCTATTGTTACGAAGCTGTGGCTCTGATGCATGAATTTTCTTTAATGTTTGTAATTTAGGATTTTTAGCTTGTTTTGCTGTTACTCAAACTAGTCTGGTTAAGAGCAGTAATTTAACGCTGATAAATACAAGAGGAATATGTGGAAAATGTTGATGTAAAGCTAGAGTTATGTCAAAATACAGAGTACATAAGCACTTGAATAATAGACAAAGTATAGTTTTATAGACAGCTTAACAAGCTAAATTCAAGTAAACATGGCAATCTGGACTTTTTTGTTGTACTAACGCTTTAAAAAGTTATGTGTATTTGCTGTAGCAAACAAATGTTTTAAAAAGATTTGATAGTATTAGCTTGGAGTATTTATAATGTGGATGTGTGGATCTTTGGTTTTTGTGGATATCACAACACCACCTAGTGGATCTTGCTGTTTTTGCAGCCACATGAGACCCTTCTCTGCCCTAAATAACGGGCAGTGAACAGGGTTCCTGAAAAAGCCAAATACCCAAATAATTTTCAAAATAATATCAGATTCTGTATGTCACATGATAAGGTCTCTGTACACTGGATATCTCAATAAGGAGCAAAAACATCCCATCCCAATTATCATTGACTGTCACTGATATTCATATCAAGGCCAGATTTTCTCTGTTTGCTCAGGGAACATCCTATTCAAGCAAATGTGTTTGCTCATACTCTCAAGACATGTGGGCTGAGGAATGAAATATCAAACAGGACAACTGTTTAATGGGATGCACACACACACACAAACACGCACGCATGCACGGACACACACACACACACACACACACAATTATGCATGCATTCAAATACACACACATGCGGCATTTCTCAAACACAAGCAAGTGAATCTGTGGACACGCACTCACTGACACTCCACACCTCAGTCTCCTAAATGATAATTAGTCCTCTATCATGCCTGCTGAATGATCAATGACAGCACTGTAGATTTTACATTAATAATGTGTGAAGGAGAGAGAGTGACAAAGAGATTGAGAGAAGCAGGAGATGTGTCCTGTTGTGTTCTGGGACAGAGGAAGGCTAGATTACCCATGTGCCAGGGGAATCTAATGCAATTACGAGTGTTTGCATACACCATGTGTCCCCTTCCGTCTGCACAGCGGCATCGGGACTGCACCCGCCGCCATCCTCCCATTCAACTCTCTTGTTTGTTTTCAGTATTTACGCCACCCCAATCCCCCCCTCTCCTCATCACCAACACCCCTCCTCATTTGCCCCTGCCTTCAATATCACTAATTAAAGTAAACCAATAAGGTTGGGGGATGGACCAGATTTAACTCAGAACTCAGAAGTCAAAAGAGACATTCGGGGGGAGTGTTGTGTGTGTGGCGGGCAAAATATACATTATTTATAACGCAAGAAAGAAGGCCACATAGGGAGAGAGGAGGTTTGTTTAAGAGATTAGCGATGGCCTGCTTATTAGCTTTAGCTCTTATTCCCAGTCATTTGCCTATTCTTCAAGAATCACATGCCTTCCACAAAGAAGTTGCCAGATTATTGATTAAAATCCAATTTGACATTAGATAGATATATAGAATGACAGACAGACAGAGAAAGATAGATAGATAACTGGATGGATGGATGGATGGATGGATGGATGGATGGATGGATGGATGGATAGATAGATAGATGGATAGATAGATAGATAGATAGATAGATAGATAGATAGATAGATAGATAGATAGATAGATAGATAGATAGATAGATAGATAGATAGATAGATAGATAGATAGATAGATAGATAATGTAATCTTTTTTGGATAGAAACGTTGCCCTTTGCACTCTATCTAGCAGGGCAGCCCTAGTTTGACTTTCTTATTTTGACTATACCCTGGGATGCGGATGACATTTGATTTTTGTGTATTTAGTGCCAAGGATGATATTAAGCTAATCTGCCCATGCTCCTGTTTGCTCTTAGGGATTTGGGAAGTATAGGCAAACGCGAAGCACACAGAGACTCCAGCTAAGATGAGAGACTTTGGGTAAAGCGACGTAGCCGTGGTGGCGGCAGCGAACTGTTGGCTTTCTCAGTGTGAGGTTATGAGAATATTGTCCATGTCCAATCCTCCCCAGTTAGGATTACATATTTGATGGGAAATCCTCTCCTAAAGTTTAAATCTGTGTGTTTTTCTGGCAGCAGAGTTGACCTTACAAGTGAACCTTCTTAAAACCTGACTTCCCAAGGGCATTCAGGATTTCTTTTACTCTGCTAATGCAAGTCAAGATTAGTAAGAGACGGGGACATGACAAATAACAGAATAACTACAGGTGGTACAAAATCACCACGATGTACCACTTTTAATGCCAACTAGTTTTATGGTGGTCATTCTGCAACCAATAATAGTATTGTGTCTTTGAACCCCACATTTACATACAAACATCATTACCAAGTCAATAAAGGCCCTATGACATATACTGTATATTTATATTATGTTTCCTATATATACTAGGCCTACAGATATCCCAACTTCATTATGACTCGTAACGAGTCACAATTCTATTTCAATAGAGTAGTCTTTTCTGTAGGTCATTTATTTTTAATTGTTAACCAAGAAATGTTGTCTTGAGATAAGCTGTGAACATCCAATCAGATTTCTCTACTGTCATGTCCTGTTTTTAACATCTTTTGATGTATTAGAATATGCGACATCAAAACAACTAAACTGCATATATCATTAGGCTCTCAAGTAATTGTACTATTAACTCTACAATTAGTGAGTCTTAGTTAGTGCTTGACGCCAGCTATGTAAACTGATATGAAAGGTAATACCAAAATGGCGAAGAATATTCAAATAACGCTTTCATCTTTCAGTATATTTTACTCTGGCTATAAGGTCCAGCTATATACTTAAAATATACGTAAATGTTAATTCAGCATTATTCACTTCAATCCTGTCTGCCAATATAATTGAAAACTGTGGGATGCTTGAGAATGAGTAATGGGCACAGGCACCTTTAATGGATCATTTCAGGTTTCTTTTCTTTATACCACAATTACCAGCCAAAGAAGTGTTTCAACTGTGTTCAGTTAGAAGTGTATTTTTTGGGATTGGCCCAATCCTTTTGTGGCCTGGCAGCAGGCCAGGAACAGTGATTTGGGAGCCTCATCTTTGGACAACAGTGAACAGTGAGCAACAGTGAGTTGTCGGGAGGAGGAGAAAAACAGAATGATGTACTTTACCGTGGCAGTATAACAAGGTAACTATGACTCACCGCACACTCCTTTATATATTTTTTGTCCTACCACAACCTTGAGACTCATTTGAAGCCACGCTGAAAGATACATCAAGAGTCATCAGAGCCAGAATCGGTTTCAGGGCCAACACACAAAAAGTGCAAAAACATTTTTGCGAGTGTATAGGAAACATTTTAGAATGCATTTGCTCAGGGTGACTTCTAGCTCACCTAGTAGAGTGTGCTGCCCATGTAGGCAGAGTCCTTTGCAGCGGCCCGGGTTTGAATCTGACCCGGACCTCTTTGCTGCATCTCGTCCCCCCTCTCTCTTCGCTTTCCTGTATTCAAACTATCCTGTCAATTAAAGGCCATATATATTACAATGCAGTTGCTATTCAGCCATTTAGGTGTCGGACCACATTATCCCGATTTTAGTATCACTTGTTTTGCTTCAAGAATGTAGTTCAAAATTATTTTTATCACTTATAAGGCATGACATGGATTGGCTACAAGTTATATTTCTGACCTACTAACCTCATATGTAAGCTATAGTACAAGGGTGCACACTTAGACCAACCGAAAAGGCTCCTCTCGCTCTGTCTAAAGCCTAAAGTTGCTATCATGGGTGCTTTTGCTGACATGGCACCTAAACTGTAGAATGAACCATACCATCCACAACCTGCACTGCTACTAATTTATTTTCTTGTAACGACGTTACTATGTTGTAGTGCTACACATATAATGTACTTCATATAAAAGTAACAACTCAACTGACAGTTTTATAGCACATAGTAACAAAACAACAGCGGTAGAAGACATTCTTTATGGACTGCATCACTGAACATGCACACATTCTTATAGTGTATAGACTATTGTAGATTGTTCCATATAAGAATACAACCAGTAATTTCATACCAATTATATTCTTACAACCACACACACACACAAAAAACCTTCTCAAACATTCCCAGGAATTACCCAAGCCCCATGTGGCTGCGGAAAACCGGGGAGGGGTAAACTGAGCAGGTTTGGGAGGTAGCTAAAGCTCCCAGTACTTTCCTCATGCTTGTGAACTTCTTCTCAGGGATTAGGGGGTAAACACACAGGGTCTGAGAGAAATATCTCCCCCTACCTTCAGCCCAAACCACATGAAATGACTCTGTTGACTCAATATTGGCACGCTGAAAAAAGCATTGTGGCAGAGGGGATAGGGCTGCGTCCAAGTCTGTCGTGGAGGAGTTCTGTGTAGCCCACCAGGTCAAATGTTCCATAATTGTACCTTTTCTAGGGAACTATATTCGATCTTTAACTTATGACATATATGATTAAAGACACATATATACATACACACATTCTGATTCTGCAATCAAGGTTTGAAATGCACCTGTAATTGAGATAATATATTGTACATTGTCTTGGCTATGGATGCCATTTTTGGACGCGAGTCATTTATGAAAGATTCAAAAGAGCTAAAACAAGGCAAACAATCTCAATGTATGACTCCTTCCCACACATATCAGTAATGTTCTGTGTGACCAATGAGGCAGAGGCTAAACAAAGGAGTGCCATGATAGCACCTTAGAGCTAATCTCTCAATTACTACTTTACTGCTGCTGTCAGACAAAACAAAACAAAAGCTTAGACCTGTCACGCAATATAGCCCCTTATGTGTGTGTGTGCTTGTGTGTCTCTTTGGTAATAGCCATGTGTGGTCTGTCTAATCCTGTTCTTTGTTGTCTATTTCTGTTGCAACCTAACTATAAAACACTGACACAATCTGATAGAGGTTACAAAATAAGAAACACATTGTGTTGCATGGCTCAATGAGAAGAGCATGATACAGTCATTATCAGGTTTAGGGGTTTTGTATTACAATAAGGCCTCTGAAGTGTGGTAACGCAAACTTTTATATCGTATGTATGGTGAGTGCCAACAAAATGTCTTATTTTTGTATACAATTTTGAAGAAAATGTGTCTCCCACCATTCGTTTTTTCTCTTGCCTAAGTATGATGTTTGCACTTCAACATGGACTGTATTTGACACATTACACCTGCACATTATTGTAAAAGTAGACTACTGTTGCCCTGTAAAACGTCAGTACTCGAAATTTCAAAACTTAAATTCAAGCCTAAAACATCCTTAATTAAAAAAAAAAAAAAGTTAATATGTTGGAGGCTTTCACTTGATAACGATACCCTACTGTCACTTAAGCAGCCTCTCCAAAACACTAGGCACTGTATTGTATTGTGCTCTAGTGAAGCAGGGTATGCTCCACTGACACAGAAGCTGAAGCTAGCCTTGTCCGAGAAAGACTGGGGATGTCACAGGCATTGCCTGGCATTAGCCGTATAATGGCCAGGATTTGCTGATAAAGCAGGGGCCTCGCATTGGCAGTCTTTAGTGACCTAAGTGGGCCGTTCTTACCATAGCCGTTGGGGATATACAGTATATCCATCCCTCTAGCTCTCTGTCTAACCGACTGTCTCTTTCAGACGTGCTTTCCCCTCTAGCTTGTTTCTCGGAGATGTTAAACCAGTAGCTTTATTTCGACTGATTTTGTGATTTCAGCAGCCGTTAAGACCAACAGGTGTACAAGCAATGCCATTTTACACATTTACAGAATATAAGCCCTGTAATGCGTTTGAACTGGGTATTAATTTAAAAAAAACTAATTAACTAACTAATTAAAATAACCAAATGTTCCTGCTTCTATTAATTTACTAAGCTTTTTCTCACAGCAGACATTTTGACTTGTCATAGTAGATAAATGTAACAAATTCAATGTCCCAGTAAACAGTGACAGTGTGACAGTGAGCCAGCATGCACAATACCAGAACCATGAATGAGAAGCCACTTAATGAGATTCAGTCATCATTCGTTTTATTCCTAGTATGACGTCTCAAAACTCCTTATTTCTTGTGCAGAGGCAACTTTTTCCCTTCTATGTGTACTGCAATAACAAATATAAAACCATACAAATATTAGAAGACAAAAGTTAGGGACACCAGATAGTATAATTTGTAGTTTCTGATGGATATACTGTATATATTTGCCATGACATTAATTTCAGTTGAATCAGAGCGACACTATTTCCCATTTACAATGTTGTAAATGGATATGGGTGTATTATATTTTGTGTTGTTTTTAACAAGAAAACACTGGCTTTGTTCAAATAGGGTTTTTTATTATCGACAGTTTTTATGTTCTCATCATATTTAATGTGCCATCTGTCACACAGGAATATAGCCTAGTAAATAAGAGGAAATCTCTTGAAGGCAAGGCGGCACCTTTTGACATTTCTTTCCAGACATGCTTTTATTTGTGTGACGGCATTTACCTCATCTGGCATTTCTGTTCGTCAATTATCTCCATGCAGACTCATGCTTGAAAGAGTTGTAACGACAGTCAGAGGGAAAAACAGATTAGCATAGAAATCAAAATAAATAAAAAAATATATCCATTTAGAAATGCTAGCGGTCTCTATTTCTATTCCACTTTATGCCAAAGTTTCCTATACGGAAGATATCTGCAGAAACGTTGCACAGGTGCATGTGAAACATGATAAGGCAGACAGTTTAGACTTTCAAAAATGTGTACAATGCTGTGGTTGTAATTCAGATAGCATGTCCTCCCTGTATTAGTTGCACATAGCTGTGACAATTCCAGAGGAAAAAAGGTAAGAGACTTATGGTCGTCACTTTGGATAGTTTTACCATAGATGAGGCATACACGTCCCCAAGAAAGCCTTAGAACTCTGTGAGCATGTCTAACATTTATATAATAGGATGCCCAGTCACATAACCACCTGTCAAAAGTTGTCTTCCTCTGTCTTTGATCTCCCTCCTTTTCTATCTCCATTCTCTGCAGAGAAATAGAAAGCAGTATTCTGCTTTCTATTTCTTAAAAACGTTCTTTACTTTAAGATTCTTTGGGAGGATGAAGGGGCGTCTAAACTGTGTGATCTGTGATTGATAGCATACTGGCAGATGAGACCAACATAAGCAGAAGAGCACCAATTTATTTTCCATTTTAAATAAAGATGGAAAAGTAGGGGGAACTGCCAAGGGTATTCATTTGATCTGAATGGAACTTCAATAAAACAAATTCCTCCGACAGCTATTTCGGTTCTTCTCCGAGAGGCATTCCCCAAACAACCTTTTGTCTTCTGTACTGACAGCCCACAACTGTTATTTTAGCCCTTCTAACCATTAAATCAATATATAATATTACCAAGGACGAGATTTGGTAAGCCTGACCACATGAAGCAGATACTTGTCCTATGGATGACAGATTCAGCCATTTGTTTCCTCTGTCTTTTACCCCATCTTCTATACAAGGGTATGTAATTTCAACTATCATTTCACATTGATATCAGGACCAGAATCCCTGTATAGCTGCCAAATATGACAGATGTAGAGAGAGACTAGGTCTTAGGTGTTCGTGTCGATGAGTTTTTTTTTTTTTTTACTTCATTCGGTATTGTTTCACACAAATGCACTGGACATTCTGTGGTGTTTCTCCCTTTTGATCAAGTGTGTGATAAACAAGAACAAACGACCTCAGAAGTTAATATGAATAAAAATACAGAATCCGTTGCAGATATAAGCAACTTTATAAAGCTAAATGGAATTCATGGACACAAATGCAGAAGCTTAAGACTGATATAAGACTGCCATCTAGTGGCCAATATGGACAGTTGGCAAGCAAGGAAAACATTTAAATTGTCAACATCTTTTTAGAAAGAGAGCATCGAGATGTTCACAAATACACTGCAGAGTTGTGTGCAAAACGTCATTACAATGACATAACATGTAAATTCTTCATCTTATGAGTAGCCACTAGCCTCCTCTGGATACAGACTGATGACGGTACGGATGCTAAAAAAGAAAGAGAAAAAAGAAGGATTGTTAGGATAACTGAAGTCTGAAATCTCACCACACCTAATATATTGATTAATCATTTTGAGTTGTTTAACATTCTCTGGTTCCAGCTTCTCCAATGTGAATATTTGCAGGTTTGAATATCTTTTGGTTTTGGGCTGTTCGTTGGGGACAAAAAAAGACATTTAATTTGACCTTTGGACTCGAAACGTTAAAGGTAAGCGATTAATCAAGAAAATAATAGGTAGTTGCAGCCGACATATAGAATATATAGAATAATATATACAATACATTTGTATCACACATACATTGCTGAAAAACATGCAGTTTGTAAAATTCTTGATATTCTTTTTCAAAGTATTAGTAACATTCCAAATTGTTCCTGTTTGGAAAACCATAATAGATGTCCTTTTTAATTTCAGACAGACATTCTATGATGTGTTGGAAACTGTTTAAAGATAAAATAGAGCAAAGATGGCAACAGCAGCAGTTTGACAAACCCCTGCTAGGTCAATATATTTAGGAAAATACTGCACAGGACTTCTACAGGATTCCATTATCATTTTATGAGAAATCTTTTGGTGCTTGTTTATGTAATCAAACAGGCCATTCTGACACTTTGTTGTGAGTATATCATGCAGTACACTAGTGAGGAAGTTAAAGCTTCAGGGGAGTACAGTGTTCGACACACACAGACACACACACACAGACACACACACAGACACACACACACACACACAGAAAAAACATTAATAAAAGCCTAATAGCCACAAATAAATCGGCTCTTACCCGTTACCACTTTTCATATCGTCAAAGGCCACATTGATTTGATCCAGCGGGAGGTTGTTGGTGATAAACTCATCCAGCTTCAGCTTTTTGTTCATGTAGTCGTCCACCAGTTTAGGCACATCCTCCACACTCTTCCAACCTTTAGAAGCGCAAAACAAAACTGAGTCCTCATGAACCACAACATAGTGGATAATAATGAGTCCCTAAGAAAGGCATCTTTCCTCATCATCTTTTTATGTAGCCCCCCAAGCAAAAACCCTCCTGGATACTCTTATAATACCAGATATGTTAGATGTTAAGTACATATCAGATGAATTTATGATGTGTTTCAGTGCTGGTGGACAATTCAGATAATGGGCGCAGACTTGTTACTTTTAATCAGATGTGAGCGTGTAGTTTTTATTCCTTAAAAAATGTCATCACACACACGTTATAATATCTATATATTTTAACCAAGGCCTCTTGTCTCACTTAAAATTCAACATGGTATGTGGCTGCATTGCATTCTGGTTTGGCTAGCTTGAAGATATTAGCTACCTGCCTCTTCTCAGTGAATTTGCTAGTATGCCTGTTAAACAGTAACTCAAGAAAAAAAGACTTTACTTTTTCACTGTGGGGGACTTGCATCAAAACTCCAGCTGTAACCATCAACTAACTGGTATATTGAAAACAGGGGTGGATCTTAACTTGAAGAATGTTACATTGAATTTTAAGTTTAACTTATTAAGCAATATCTTACTCATTCTAATTACCATAAATTGTTACGGAAGCATTATGAAAGGCCATTTTGCATTAACTAATAGACCTGGTAACTTCTTTTAAGTTTACCTCCAAAATAAGTCCCCTTCAAGGTGCGTCCTATCAGGATATTTTCAACCACGACGCTCATTGCTTCCGTCTCCGTCCACCCAACAATGACACAGGTGCCCCAGGCATCCACCGTAGACTCAAGCGCAGCACTCTAGGACAACACAAAGCACCAGTGGTCTTAATTAATACACCTTTTAAAATATATTTAAAAATTCACAGAATATGATCAAACTAGACTGGTGAAAAAATGTCAATTGCACAAATATGTCAACAATTGTGTAATTGTGTCATATTTTCTATGCGGAACTTCTGAGCAAACCTACGTGCACTTACAACACTGTACAGCCTACTAAAGGCTTCCTGCTGTACCTGTAGACATGTACACCCACCATAACACCTGGACTTCCAACACACTCCAGAGCGTAGTCCACTCCTCCGTCTGTCATCTCTACCAGAACCTCCTGAATGGGCTTGCTAAATTTTTTGGGGTCGACACATTCAGTGGCACCAAACTCCTTGGCTTTCTCAAACTTTGCAGTGTTGATATCCACACCGATGATCCTGGTTGCCCCGGCAACCTTGCAGCCCATGACGGCTGCCAGTCCGACAGCTCCGAGCCCAAACACGGCACACGAGGAATCTTTTTCCACCTGGATACACACACTTTGGAAGTCAGTCAACCAGAAAGCTGTTTGAGAGATGTCTGATGAGGTTAATTCACCATGTTTAAAGATAACTTTTATATAGTACATTTTGCCTTCATTCTTCTAAACATATCCAGTATACACATTCTATTTACCTTATACTGGCCCATTATATTATGATGAAAGGACAGATTATTATCAGGCACACAAGAATGATTAGGCATTAGTTTAGTTTCATTCACACGTTCACTTTGTTTTCAGTTAGGCGTTTACTCTTACATTGCTATTGAACAATCCAAAGTTTGCGCAATATTCAAACCTCTTTAACCATTTTAATTTTTGTTGATGTTGTGTTTCAACAAAACTTTCTTTGTTTGGTTTTGTATTGATCTTATTTTAATATGCAAAACAGAAGTGGTGGAATATTAGCCTGACAAGCCTAATTACTAATTCAACTAAGATGTTTTCCTTCAGATAGTAAAATAACTTTATTAATTTATATATATATATATATATATATATATATATATATATATCCAACTGTTTATAAATGTTTAATATGTAAATAAATCTTGTTAAATGTCTTGCATCTCTCTTGTTCTAAGGACATGCAGAGTAGGGCTGTGCAATCAAACTTTTATCGTGATTATGAAACAGAATAATAGAGAAAAACAATTATTTAGCTCATTGCATTTTGCACTCTTATTTTCTCTTGTGTTCTGAATGAAAAAATAAAGGAAAAGTAATAAGGCAAATTTCACAGCTGTATGTGTTGTTTTTATGTTGATTTATTTAACTTTTTTCACTGTTTTTTAAGTTCAATGATTGCAACATCTTTCCAGAAGTCAACAAGCAATCATGTTAAATTATCGTGATTTCAATATTGACCAAAATAATCGTGATTATATTTTTTTCCATAATCAAGCAGCCCTAATGCACAGTACAAGAAGAAGCTGATCTATATCCTCTTACCTTGCCTGTATTAAGAACAGCACCATAACCAGTGGAGACACCACAGCCTAGTAGACACACTTTGTTTAGCGGTGCATCGCTTCTTATTTTTGCAAGTGAGGTGTCGGGAACCACAGTGTACTGAGAGAAAGAACTGACGCCAAGGAACTGGTACACCTGCTGCCCCTTGCAGGATATCCTGCTTGTTCCATCAGCCAATACGCCCACTTGTGTATTTGCCCTAAAAGCCACAAAAAAAGGAAACACTGAGTAGTTAAACATAATAAACACAATAATGCTTTGTGTGCGTAAACAAAACAAAAACAAAAAATCACCAGTTCTTCCTGCACTGATTGGTTTTGGGACTGTGACACCGTTTACATTCCCCACACTGTGGCAGAAAAAGAGGAATAACTTTGTCGCCTGGGAAAACAACAAAAAACAGACAAGACAACTTCAGTCAGAGTCACATGTCATGTCATCTGGTTTTGCTGTGAGCTGTACAATGCACCTGGTGAGAATTTGGTGACTTCAGGACCAACACTCTCCACTATCCCTGCTGCTTCATGGCCGAGAACTAACGGGAATGGTCTGAACTTCATTCCTTTTCCAGCTTCATACAGGTACTCCCGGTCTGTGTGGCACACACCTGTGGCAACTATCTGTACAAACAGTTTGGTAGAACAGTTTTAGGAAGTGAATGTGGTTGTTTTGCAATATTAAGAATGAGTGACAGTATTTCCTGTCAGCATTTGTTGCTTGCATGATGCAAGTAAAACCTGAAAGTCACATTGCGTGAGTGATACAAGTCTGACCCTTATGTCTTTGTTAATATGTCACTGGGATATAATTATGACATTATTCCTATTAATTCATTGCATTCTGATATAATTTAACATAATCAAATTCAAATGATTACCACAAAAAAAACTGTTAATTAACACTGGAAAGTTTGCTGTATAAGTGCCCACATTTACAACCAAAGTTGTAGATAATATGTTTTCTTGCATTACAACCAAACTTGTGATAAGCAGCTGACCTTGACGCGGACTTCGTGGACTTTAGGTGGGGCCACCTCCACATCCTCAATGGACAGAGGCTTCCTGGGCTCCCATGCAACAGCTGCTTTGCATCGGATGACCTAAGAGAGACAAACGTGTTTGTTGCTAGGTTGTGAACATGGGTTGGGTTGTGAGTCACACTGTATTTTTAAGCCCGTCTCAAATGGGAAGACCGGGGAAAGTTTTGGCTGGGCGTAACCCTGTTTTTGTAATGATGGACGAATTATATTCTGTATCGTTATACATAAGAGGGGCACGCAATTGGTTGAACATAATGCTGTCAGAACAGACAGACTCCAGGCAACAATAACATGTAGGCCTAAGTTGCTACATATAAAACAAACAGTGAATATATCGTAGATGAATTTATTTCTTACCTGACCTGCTGTTGACATTGTTGAGTGGTGTTAACTACTTTTTTTTGTCTGCATTTGAAAAGAATAACCATATTATCGGAATATTTACATATGCGTACATCAATCAAGTCTCACAGAAATAACTATTTGCCATATTATTGGAGTCTGTAAAGTTTTACTGACCGAGTCTCTTATTTATCTTGATGAGTCAACTGACTGTCTGCTGTGCTGCTTCTTTAAATGCCTGCGCGGCGGAAGAGATGTGAATTTACGACATTTCCCGATACTGGCAAATACCTTTACGGCAGCCCTTGCTCACACGTGTTGTCATCGCATGGAAGTCTTTCGGAGTAAATAGCAGGAGCTAGCCGATCACATTTGTGAGTAATCCGCTTTAACTGTGTGGGGATGGGGTTGCAGACTTTTTAAAGTGTATATTCTCAAGTGAACACATGACGTGTTGATGCGTGGAAGAAGATGCGGCTGAATTGTGTAACGTTGACGTTAGTTTAATAGTCTGAATTGAGCTAACGTTAGCATGTTAGCTAGAACTTCTGAAGTGCTGCTCAATCCACGATGCTAGGTCGTTGAATGCATTGGATTTCTTCCACAGTCCTTGCTCCATTTAACCAACCGTGGATTCGCGTGTGTTTTAGGTTGTCTGTGCTTTCTTCTGACTCGTTTCCTCTCCTTTTTGTCGCGTTTCTCACAGAGGATTTGAAGCAAAATGTCTTTCAGAGGAGGAGGTGGACGAGGAGGCAGAGGAGGTGGAGGATTTAACCGAGGTGGAGGAGGCAGAGGAGGAGGTGGATTTGGAGGAGGCAGAGGAGGTGGAGGATTCGGAGGAGGCAGGGGAGGTGGATTTGGACGTGGTGGTGGCAGAGGTGGTTTCAATAGACAACAAGACTACGGTCCTCCAGAGTATGTCGTCGGTAAGATCACCAAGCCAGTACCGCTGAGAAGATGGTGCAGAAGCTGAGAGCTTGCTGTAACGTTAGCTACATGTCCAAAACAGTTAGGCCCAGCTCCAGTACCCTAAAAACTAAGCATTCAGACTTTAAATAACATCCCCTGTATGATGAGTTTTGACGTCACAGGAAAGTTACCACAATTAGTTTCCAATTCATAAATACCATTCATGTCAACACCGAAATTTGAATCAACGACTTAGAAAACTTAAATCTTTCTGAACACTGGCACTGTATATCAGTCCTTGGGCTGAATCATTTAGAAGTGCCTGAAAAGCAAAAAGCTCACAGAACAGACTGCAATCATACAACCATCTTTGGTTTTCTGAATGCTTACATGCTGTAAAACGCATAGTAATCTTTATCTCTACAACCTGTGAAATCGCAGTATTTGGATATCACCATCATGCAATCACAAGTAGTGACAAGTGTTTATAGTGTTTATACTTACAGGGTTTTAAGCATGGCTCAATGTATTTTGCCAACTCCCCCCTTTTTTTTTTTTTTTTTTTTGATGCTTCAAAAATGTAATTGGCTACTTTAATGTCCCCAAATCATGAATTGTGGCTTATTTCCTAAAGCAAATGTTCTGAGTTGCAAACTTATCGAAACTATGTATAAAGTCAACCAGAGGGAGGATATTGGAACTGGGCATTTGTCGGGATAGCTAAAACACCCTTTACTCAACTAACTGTGGTTCATTGTGTTTCCGCCCTGCAGCACTGGGAGAGTTTGTGCATCCATGTGAAGATGACATTGTGTGCAAGTGTACGACAGAGGAAAACAAAGTTCCATACTTCAATGCCCCAGTCTACTTGGAAAACAAGGAGCAGATCGGCAAAGTGGATGAGATATTTGGCCAGCTCCGGGACTTTGTATCCTTTCTATTCGGTCTCTGGACCTCTGAATCAACCTGTGGTGAAATAAAGTAAAGTTCAACCTCTGTGAGTTAAATATTGTTGCTGCTCAAAAATCCTGTTAATTCCTTAACCTATCCTTGCAGTATTTTTCAGTCAAACTTTCAGAAAATATGAAGGCGTCTTCATTTAAGAAACTGCAGAAGGTATAATTCATTTTAAAGTAGTACATTTGCATACTTAAAAGCTAATTTCTGTGCCTCTCTGTTTTACACTGTATGTGATTTGCACCGTCTCTTTTAGTTTTATATAGATCCAATGAAGCTTCTCCCGCTGCAGAGATTCCTCCCCAGGCCGCCAGGAGAGAAGGGTCCGCCAAGAGGAGGCCGAGGGGGTCGAGGTGGAGGAAGAGGCGGTGGTCGCGGAGGTGAGGCATCAAAACTTTGTCTCATTTTAATTAATCCCGTCTCCTGTTGATGAATGTGTAGCTAATTTTTTTTTTCTCTTGCGCATGGGATCTGTCAGTCTTAGTTATTGTAGATTCAAAGTGGGGTTCCTTTGTGCCGATTTTAGAGCATGGCTTGTAAAAGTGGTTTGATTTAATTTTGTTTTCGTTTCAGGTGGTTTCCGAGGCGGCCGTGGTGGAGGATTTGGTGGCGGCCGCGGTGGAGGATTTGGAGGTGGACGAGGCGGAGGAGGAGGAGGCTTCAGAGGAAGAGGAGGCGGAGGAGGACGTGGATTCAGAGGTTTGCCCCTTTTTTTTCAGTGTTCTACAAATTAAACTTTTATATTTTTTTTCATGTGTAAAGGTAAAAGTTTTTCGTTGTTCACTTGTAGGCGGGAGATGATCTGACAGTGATGGTCTGGTGTGACGGTGTCAGCCTTGTCTTCTGCTGCTACACAAGCAAAAAGGCTGTATTCTCTGCCAATGCCTGGCCTGTTGGACTTCGAAAATGGACATTGCCTCTATTTGTTGAACTTGAATGGATTTTCCTTCTTTTTTTTGTACCAGTTTTGAATATGTGATGGATCTTCATTTTTGTTTAAAAGGTTCATAATCATGTTGGTGTGCAACATAACGAGGATCTTTCAGCCTGTTAGGGAGAGATGTTGGGTCCCTTTGTGAACAAGCTTATCATTATCCTCTGCTGATTGCGTTCAAATGTTTGGCCATGACAGATGTGTACTTCGATCAAGATTTCAAGAGATACATTCACAAACCTCCTTGTATTCATTTCCTCTGATATGGGAAAATGTGTGGAAAATCTTTATATGCTGTTAGTAAAAAAAAAAAAAAAAAAAACATTTTAATACCCATAATTTGTCAAATCTTAAGCAGAATGTTGTCACATTTTTGTTAAAGGCCTTGATTAAAAGGTGCTTTGTAACTGTGTTTATTTTTATTGCTCATGTAGAAGGTTTGTAGTAGAATGTTAAATGTCATCCTAAGGTGAAGAATAAAGGGGGGGGGGACATTCAGCATGTGAGTGTACAGTAAGTGTAGCTAAAGAATATTTGTGCCCAGTGTTTACACTTTTAAGATGAAAAGTATTTGCATATTCATAGTTTTAATTCATTTAATTCAGGAAAGAGTAGATTTTTTTTTTTTAAGGATAGGTAAATATGTTATATTGAAATCTACAAAATTATTCTGATTTGTATATGATTTGTATATACAAATTAATACCTTCACCATCCCACATTTAGTATGCTCAGAAATAAAGAGTAAACAAATTTGCTGATTTGAGTTCAGTTCAGCTCATTTGTCAGTTTAATTTGTCAAACTACTATTTACAAGGCCAAGAATTAGCTTTCACTTTCAAATGTTGGTTTATATGTGCTACACGAGAAAATATATATGTATTTTGATATGGTTTCGAAGATGGATGGATGGCTTTACACTGTTCATAAAAATCTCTGTTCGGGGCCTTCATATGATAAAAACAGACTGTACCAACCGTGAAATATTTTTTTCAACTTCACTGAAGAAAACATTAAAATATACAACATTTCAGGCACGTACTCATTCAATACAATCATCCAGAGAAACAAACTCATGACTACTATCATGACTGAAATTCTCTACCGCGCCTGCGTCATACTTATGCTGCGCGTTCTCGTTTCTGATTGGTCCGGACGTTAACTCCTTTACGGCTGCGCACCGCCCCTCCCTCCCTCTTGTGCTGAAGGAACGAACATGGAGACAGCTGGAAAAGTAAGTACATTTCCCACGAAATGAGCAATGCACATTTTAAATGCAGTAGTTAATTGTGTATGTGCCGTAAAGGTTACATCAGTTACACATGTAGCATAAAAAAGCAAGGTTTTCTCAACTAGCGCGCACGCATTCACGTAACTTACGTTGAATGAACAAGTACAGAAAAATCGCTCTTCCATTACTTAACAGGGATCTTTGATCAGTCACTCGCAACTAGTATGCTGCATGTTGCTGCAGTGCTTGTCCCCAGAGATATCTTTAATTCTGATTAGTTAATTAAGAAACCAGTTTTGGTGGACAATAAATCGTAGGCACGTACTCACTTATTTTGCAGTAGGTACTGAACATTATGGGGTAAATGGTATTAAAGCACAACGTCACTCCAAGTGAACTACTGGAACTCTGGTTGGCTTTGCATAAGCCTGGGTACAGTTCAAAAGCAAAGTACACTGTGCAACTAGCTCGCCCTGTCACACACACTACAAAGCCCCAGTCAACCCATGGCTGCAGTTACTTAATTACCTTTAGAAGCATTGTTAGAATGAGGAAAAAACGTATTGTGTACGTACTTTGCCCCCAGGTCATTAAGTGCAAGGCAGCTGTTGCCTGGGAATCTGGGAAGCCTCTTTCCATTGAGGAGGTGGAGGTAGCCCCACCCAAGGCCCATGAAGTTCGCATCAAGGTAAACCAAATTCTACTGATATTGTATCTTACTTTTGTGTTATATAATAGGGAAATTACTACCTTGGAAGAATCACACTTAGCCCAACATTTTAAGATAAACTTGTATGATTTTTATGTTTTATAACTTCTGAATGCCATAACTTAGACATTAGGTAATTAGGTTTAGAGTTAGATAATGTCAATATTAAGGCCTACCGTCTTTTATATTCCATTCTTGCACTTAGCAGCTGTGTCCGACATGAACTTGAAATGACGCTGTGTCTCTCAGATCTTTGCTACAGGGGTGTGTCATACAGATGCCTACACTCTAAGTGGCAGTGACCCCGAGGGACTTTTCCCTGTCATCTTGGGCCACGAGGGTGCTGGAACTGTGGAGAGCGTTGGTGAGGGTGTCACCAAGTTCAAGCCAGGTATTTAGCTGCCAGACATGCTATTAAAATGTGTTGTGAATACTTAACGTTTTGCGTGATTTCTAATTATTCACAATTCTCTTTCGCCCGAGGTGATACTGTCGTCCCGTTGTATGTGCCACAGTGTGGTGAATGCAAATTCTGCAAAAATCCCAAGACCAACCTTTGCCAGAAAATTAGGTAATGCTGCAAGACCTATGTATGCAACCTTGAGTTGGCGAAGACCGCCTGTTTTTTAGGCATAAAACCTAAATTCAAAAAAATGTATTTCTCTGTGGCAGAACGTGCAACCTCAATAGTTGGATTCACAGCCTCAGGTGTCCCACCCCCAGGGCAACCAAATCAAAGCTCAGTCATCATAAGTTTGAGCCTGCCCTGCCCTGCATTGAAGTACAGAGCTGAGTTTCATCATACATGAAAAGAAATCCTCTTTTCCCTGTGCTTCCAACCTGCAGAGTAACCCAGGGCCGCGGCCTGCTCCCTGACAACACTTCACGCTTCACTTGCAAGGGAAAGCAAGTGTTTCACTTCATGGGGACCAGCACTTTTTCGGAGTATACTGTGGTGGCCGACATCTCTCTCGCCAAGGTGAACGCGAAGGCTCCACTGGATAAAGTGTGCCTTCTTGGTTGTGGCATTTCTACAGGTTACGGTGCTGCTCTCAACACTGCCAAGGTAGGTATCACGCCAGGCCATGCTACAGTATAAGACCGCCTCCTTACAAAAAAAGAAGCATTTGTACATGAGTTTATTGCTAAGGCCTCCTGCACACTGGCTGCGTGGCGTGAGCGTGGCGTTTCCGTTGCGTGTCAGCTGCGTGGCGGCTGCGTGGCGTTTTCTGTCTTTGCACACCAGAAACGTCTGGCGGCGCTGCTGCTTGCTAGCCTTGTCTGTACACATGTATGTTTTCCATTGATAAAATGAAATACCACGTTAAACATAAATATATACTGATTTGATTACAACAAAGACAACGTTGGCAGTATTGACGGCAAAATAGGCTACAGAATATTTTGTTCTGTATTGACAGGTGCAATATTTGGAAATTGTTAATTATTTTTTTTTATATTACAGTTATATCTGCATTTATGTCAAAACCTAGAGACTTTCAAACATCAACATGTCATTTATTAAATGTATTTGTGTCAAAATGACACAAACATCTTTTTCCTTTTCTATTTTGCCTGGAAACGCTTCCAACACGCTTGTGTGTCACATGAAAAATAGGCAAAAATTCTAGCATGCACACGTTTTCGGCACCTGAGACGTGCGTGCAGGCAGTGTGCAAGCTCTGACCTGTTAACATGGGAGCCAAAATAAAAACGGACACGCCACGCAGCCAGTGTGCAGGAGGCCTAAAGTGTTATTGTTTGAAGCTTGTTATGCAAAACAAGTTTGTCACAAAGTGTCACCCAAAGGATACAATGAAAAGAGATGAACTTGTTGTCATTGTTTGTAGGCTTCACTCTGAAATGGGTCACCCTTATTAATCATGCAGATTTGATTTAAACGAATTGCTGCCATGGGCATCTGTTTCCAAGATTTATTTATTTTTTCCTATTTTTGTAGTGACTATTAAATTCACCCCAAAAAGGCAAAATGATCACGCTGCTATTCTTCCTCATGCATACTCAGGTTGAGCCTGGTTCCACATGTGCTGTATTTGGCCTTGGTGCTGTTGGCTTGGCTGTTATTATGGGCTGCAAGGTTGCTGGGGCAACCAGGATCATTGGTGTGGACATCAACCCTGCAAAGTTTGAGAAAGCCAAGGAGTTTGGAGCCATTGAGTGTGTGAACCCTAAGGACCACAGCAAGCCCATCCAGGAGGTTCTGGTGGAGATGACTGACGGGGGTGTGGACTATTCATTTGAGTGCATTGGAAATGTGCAAATCATGGTGAGACACTTTATGTTCAAATTGTATTATGAAAAGAAAAAAAAAAACATGCTGGACATCATCTTATACAAATAGCAATAAGCAACATATAAATAATTTTCATACATTAACTGTGTTTATTTGTCATCCCAGTTGGTTGGTAGATGTACATAGAGCCGTTGCAGATGTACAAAAAAAAAATAAAAAAAAAATAGTGTGTACTCAACACCTGGCGCAAGCAGCATCAGTTGGCAATTCATAGAAAACAGGAAAATTACCATTTTATTATTTCAGAGAGCTGCTCTGGAGGCGTGCCATAAAGGATGGGGTGAAAGTGTCATCATCGGCGTAGCCGGAGCTGGACAGGAGATCTCGACCAGACCTTTCCAGCTGGTGACGGGCCGAGTGTGGAGGGGCACAGCCTTTGGAGGTGACAGACTGTGTTAGATAATGACTTGTTATAATGGGCTTAATGTGGTCTGGCTGCAGTTCCAACCTTCTGTGAGTTCAAAGCCTTTTGTATATTTTAACTATGGGTAATTAGGCTTTTTTTTTTTTTTTTTAGCATCCACTTCATTAGTTTGAAGGTTTATGACTTTAGCGGAGTTTAAACTGGAGCTAAAACTTTAAAATTTTCATAATTGGACTCAAAGATAGCAAATGTTAATTAGCCTTGGAATGGTCATGGAACAACTGTCGAAGCATGTAAAATACTGTAGGTTATTATCATATCTGGTGATTTCTTTTGTTCTACCAAGTAGAGCTTGAACACAAACTTATATACATTTAGTTGGGGAATAAGTGCCTTTTCCAAGGCCTTTTGGTGAAAGATTAGTTCTATTCAGTTTAGTTTTGGCTAAAGTTATTAACCTGGTTTTAATATTCACCCCCAGGGTGGAAGAGTGTGGAAAGTGTTCCTAAATTGGTGGAAGACTACATGAATAAGAAGCTGAAGGTGGATGAGTTTGTGACCCACACCCTGCCCTTTGAGCAGATAAATGAGGGATTCGACCTCATGCATGCTGGAAAGAGGTGAGAACAGTTCATTCATGCACAGTGGATAATTATCTATTTTCTTTTGTAAAGGCCCTTTCACGTTTTCGGCTGAGTCCTAACCTAATAAAAAATTTTTCTCATTGCAGTATCCGCACAGTGCTGACCTTCTGAAGTACCTGAAACATTGACATCCTTCACATTCGGCCTTTTAAACAATCTCCTTTCATAGTTGCAGCACTTAATGTATGTCTCTGCACTTGTTTTGATGACATAACTTTCAGTATTCGAACATTTGTATTAACAGCCCAGAAACAAAAGTGTCATAAAAATATTTTGAAAATGAAAGTATTATCTGCTTTTCCTCTTGACATGAAGGCATTTGGCTGCTGCTCTTATTATGAACAGTCAACAATGAGTCCCTTTCAGCCCTATTTAGTCACTCCTCCAAGGGTTCATAGCATGAAAACAGCAATTAATCATATTACATAAGTGACCGTATAAAGTACCACATTCATACTTAATCCTCTTTAATGCAACACAATTTACCCTGAAAACACTTGCCAGACACTGAATATTGTGGAAGTAAACTTTCATGAAACATTTTATTATTATTTTTTCAAGTCTTAATTACCCTAACTCTGCTCATTCTGTTCACTTGGAAACTGAAAACTACATTGAAATCAAAAGTCAGATGGAGATCATATGCTTTGTTATGACATGTATATTGGTTATCTTCTATATTGAGTAGTCAGATGCTGCACATGTATGCATTCATAGGGAAAACTATAAATTATGTGTTTTTCTAGTCAGGAGACACTTTTTCGCCCTGAGGTGTGTTTCTTATTATTGTACAATAATAATTTTAATCTTCAGTCCATCAGTGTTTTTGTGCAGATCTTTTCCACAAAAATATCAAAATAAAATATACATTTTGATAATTAAGAATAATGCAATATACAAATATTTTCCAGTTAAAATATAGTCTGAGAGAGCTTATCTCAGCCTGATACGATCACAAGCTTCATATTGAGTAAAAGATAGTTGTAATCATACAATCAGAAGTATTTGCTGTTCACGTGTTAACTTTATCACCCAGAGGAACAACTGCATTGTAGAGTATATGTATAATATTTATGGGCACAATATACTAAGCCTATAACATTCTTTAACAGAGGTGAACAGACTGAGAATGGCCCTTGAGTTTACTTAATGTTATTGCAGTGCATTATCCAAAGTGCAATATAGTAAGACAAATCTTTAATCTTTATCATCTTTGTGCCTATTAAGTTTTACCATTTCAAGAAGTGACTTTGGCTGTTTGATGGGATGTTTAGTGTCTACTAACATGACCTTAAATACTGATGATTAATTAAATGATGATTTGAATCAATGGCTATATAAATAAACCTGATATCCTGGCATTGTAGGTATTACCTTGACTCTGGGTAACCGTGCCACCCAGACAACATACAACACGTTGGCATTTATGTTTACGTTTATCGGTGTTTTAAGCCCCCAACATCTCCTTCCAGGCAGCGCTGCCTGGAAGGCACTAGGATTAGGCAATGGTTAGGTGCTAGGTGCCTTGAAGTCGATTAGGGTTAAGGTGCTAGGTGCCTTGAAGTCGATTAGGGTTAAGGTTAGGTGCCTTGAAGTCAATGGTCACAGTGCTGCCTGGAAGGAGACGTTGGGGGCTTAAAACACCATCGAGCTATGTTGACAGTAACACATGCAGTCAATAACCCGTTCAAAACCGGAATATTAGCAATAACCCGGGGCCTATTGCACAAAAGTAGAATAAAGAAATCCAGGATAACTGATAAATCGAGGCTTGACCTAGTCTAATCTGTGCATCCTGGCTTGGTGCGTTCACAAAGGCCAAGCCAGGCTGAGGAGGAGCGACTAGGTCGAGCCAGGCTGAAGTAATTCAGATAGATGCGCGTCCACGGCTTTCCTCAAAAGACCGCGAGGTCGATCTCAGATTTACTGATGCCAAAATGGAGACTACGCATTGTACATACTTTAGACAGAGTGAGCAGCAGCTTCTTATGGATATGATATCATGAAATACATTTGTATAAAAAGAAAAGAAACACGGCCGCTGTAATGAAACAGCGAGAAAGCGTGGCAGACGATTGCGGACCGACTGAATGCGTAATTGTAGCCTAAATATATACATTAACTGACAACTGCTCTGAATTGAAACCGTCATAATCAACCACATTTCAAGGATAGGCTACTAATCATTTGCGCAAATTAACAGTTGTACTCTTTGCCTTAAAAGTAAGCAGAAGATAATGTTACTCAGGAAATTTACCATAAAGATCAATTTTCTACAACGCTAGAATATGATGCGTAAATATCCTTTCACTCTGTTTCTCCCTCTCTCTCATGGGCTAAAATATAAATGTCCTAAGTCATATTAACTTCCACTGCTCGCGTTTAATGCAAAGTGTACAACTGTTCGTTTTGGCCCAATGACAGTGACTTATTGAATGGTTTCAGTTAAGAGCAGTAGTTCATAAATGTATATTTTTAGACTATCATTCTGTCCGCTATTGTCTGCCACGCTTTTTTCGCGTTTTTTTTTTTATTTGATAGAGGACGAGTTTCCTTCTCTACATATGATATGCCTTGCTCCCTGTATATATGGACATAGAAAATAAAGACACTAAAGAACTTGGACTCTAAAATCTAGAAACTATGAAGATAATAATAATAAGTGATAAATTCCATGCACACTGTAAACATGAATGGAACAGAGTGATATTCATCAGTTATTTCCCCCCAAATATAAGGTCAAAAACCATTGAGGTGTCCTCTCCCTGTTGTCATGAATGCACAGTAGCCTACATCACTAGATAGTTACTGGTCCAGTGAACTAAGACTATAATTTGGGAGGACTGTACAATTAGGATATGTTCTTAAAATTGTACAATCCTCCCAAATTATAGTTGCAGTTTACTGGACAACACAAATTGTGTGCTAAGAATGCCAAATACAATGTACATGGAAGTGGAACAAACATGATACTTATTGTTAAAGAATAAAAAAAAATGAATCAACCAAAATAATTCAAGGTGCATTGGTCAACTATAGAAATGTACAGCATTGTATGTATTGCCCTTAGTAACAGACTTCATTTAAAACACATTTGAAATTTGATCAGCCTTTTCTAATTATCTCAACAACTGCCATAATATATTAATTAAACTTCTAACAACAATATGAACATCAGTCTTCATACAGCAATATAACAGTAATAATGTCACATGAATAATTATAAAAATAATGGTCACAACTTTAAATAATAACAGTACTTAAATGAACAGCAATATGCACCTGTTGTATTTTAATCCAGGCTGATAACAATAGGGTAAAACCACTGCTGGGTGATCAGAAAAGGCTACAGGATTAAATAAATCCTGGCTGTTAGCCTGGTCAGGAGCAGGCTAGCTGTACAGAATAAATCTCCATGGTGATTTATGTGCCTCCGCTTTCGTGAAACCGAATCAAGGCTTAATTAATCCAGGATAACTGGGAAATCCCGGTTTAATCCCTTATCTTGGTTTTGTGAAACAGGCCCCCGGTCGCACGCGCGCCATGTAAACACCGGCAAAACCCGAATATGCTACCTGGGTTACCCCTTTCTAACCCGGAAATTTTGGTCATGTAAACGCGTATCGGCATATCCCCATCAAAAGGAACATTGATTTGTGTTCTGCGCATGTTCTATTCGCAAGGAATCTTGGTCTTTTGAGTAGAGGAACTTCTTGTATGCGCGGAAAACATAGTTATAATAATAATTATATACTAATAATATAGTATATGTCAATGCAGAAAACTGCGCGCAGTATACTGGAAGTAAACAAGAAGTAGAGGTAAACATGGCGAGACGCAGCACAGCACCACACTTTTTGAGCCGAGGAGGAAACCAATTTCTTTATTTGTGTGTGGTGAAAACCATGAATATGATGTCTTTTGTTGACGGCAGAAAGTACCGGAGATAGTGAGATTTATAAGAAGGTCACCGAAAAGTTACAAGAAGCAGGCTTGTCAGTACGTCCAGACGCTAACCGTGCGTCGCCGTTTACGTCGGGATATTGCCAATTGATTACAAATTCCACAGGAGTAACTCTCTCTGCTCACGCATGTAAACGGGTTATTCCGAATGTTTCAGAAACCCGAATAGTGACCTTAACTCGACCATAACCCGAAAATTGACAGCTTGTAAACGTCACTGACATCACCTAAAGCAATACTGCTAAAAGCCTGGAGTGATTCAGTTGGACTCCAAAAAGCCCAGATTTCTGTAGTCAAACAGGCTTTGGACACCCATGCCGGACCACATCATCCTGAAAGATCATTCTGTATGGCTGGCATTTTTATTGATTATCTCATGCTTTACATGGTTTGTAAATACTTCTGTAAGCCACAAAATAATTAAAGTTCAGAATGATGGTCACAAGTAGTAGCCTATGCTTTTACTTGAAGTACATCTATTGCACACATTTTTACTATATTACTTCAATAACAATTGATTACAAATAACTACGATAGAATTTGTTTGTAATGGACCGATGATGGATAAGTCAAGGAGGATAACAGCATACCACAGGTTCAACACTTTTGTCTTCTTGCGCATGCGTTATGTAGAGTACCAGATGGCCCAATCATCTATTTAACACACGCCAAAAACTGACTGTGATTTCCAGAAGATGGCGACCGCTCTGGTGGTGAGTGTACTGCAACACACTGGTAGCGAAGTCAACTCCAAAAGCTATGCTTTTATCCACTGTTGAACCATTAATGATAAAAGACAACGACGGGTTTGAGACAGTCTGACACAGTCATTTTTCCCAAACGTCATGTTATTACCTTTGACAGATAACGTTAACACAATTCGCTAGCCAAACCATTACATTAGCAGCACTTTAGATTAACACAGATGTTAGTCGCTAACGTTAAAGTTCGTAAGCACGTTTGTATGGTATACGTGCTGTTTGTATTCATCACAACAACTGCTGCTATATTGTCGCCAACGCAGGGGAATGACGCCTGGTTAAAACACGTTGACCGAGTAGATAACTCAGTCAGTAATGTTAACGTTACCCTGAGATGAACTCCGATGCTTGGGGTGAATGAAATACACACGCGTCGCTAAAGTACCAGGTTAACCGTGTAATGGTGATTTTGCTAAATTATAGCTACCGTATAGGTTAGGGGTTAGGTAGACCACTGGGACGGTGAACTTGTAAGATATGCTTCCTTTTGTGAAGATGCCTTCCACTCTACAAGTGCAAGTCAATGGGCTAAGTGTATTTTCAGTTGACATAAGTTATTCTAGCTGGACTGTTGGCTGTTGGATTCTAAGGTGTCACTGTTTTATTTGGTGGGTGGTTGGGATCGGAACATTTGGTAAAAATGAGGCCTAGCCTATATGTAAAACAAAAAAGGGAAAGTTGTTTAATTTTGTTCAGGACATAGCTGCCAAAAACGAGAAATTACAAATTGATTATTAGTCTCATGGACAAGGGTTAATTATTATTATTATTATTATTATTACTACTACTACTACTACTACTACTACTACAACAACAACACTGGGATCCCTGAGAAAAGCCTTCAGAAGTTGCAGTATATCCAAAACAGCGCTGCTAGGATCCTGTGGAGTCTGTGGAATGCTCTCCCTGACCACCTGAGGACACCACAGACTGTGGATGCTTTTAAACGTGGCCTTAAAACCCACCTTTTTAGGAGAGCTTTTGAGTCAAAATACAGTTCATTAATACGCAAAGTCAAACGGGACAAAGAGGAACAATACAAAAAATAACGTGCATGACTATCACAGGGTGCTGTGTCATGTTCTCCATTTCCTAACCGCTAACCTCTCCTTAACCACTCATACTCTATGAATAACAATACTCCCAGACAGTCTGCAATCCACCTTCCTCAAACACTCTTAAAGTATCACAGCTATGACTATTAAAAATACATAAAAATTAAAAGTTAAATATGACATCAACATTATACAAGTTGGATAATTACAAACAGTGTCAACAATGCCAGTAGCTGTCATCACAGATGGCACATGAGAAACGACCCACAACATTTCTCTGAAAGTATTTTTTTTATTTTATTTATTTATTTATTTTTTTAAAAACATCTTTTGTACTTTTTTTGTTTCTTAGGTGTCAACTTCGGTTCCTGCTCATCCTGAAAAGGAAAAATGTGAAACAATAATTCAAAAGGTTATGAGTCCTGAAGCATACATCAAGCATCCATTACAAAACAAGTAAGACCACCTCTCCTATTTTTATTTTTATTTTATTTTTTTATATCGAATCTCTCATCACGTCTCAATATCGGGTAAAATAGTTTTGTAGGACATTTGTGCATCTCTTTTAGTGAAACAAGTTGTTAATGAGCAACATGACTAATGAGGTAAAACATGCAGTTTGTCTGTACTAACTCGTGTTTGATTTGCAGGTGGGCTCTTTGGTTTTTCAAGAATGACAAAAGCAAAACATGGCAAGCCAACCTTCGTCTGATCTCAAAATTTGACACTGTGGAAGACTTCTGGGCGTGAGTATATTCTTGCTATATGGGTTACGGCTCTAAAAGCTGGAGTTTTACACATCAGACCTATTCATAATAAAAAAAATTGTAAAATTCGAATGGTGGTACAGAAGATCCTGAATTTGCTAATATTTAAGACAAATAAATTGGATTGCTTTTTTGTGGAGGGACACCGGTAACTAAACTAATGTAATATTTTGGAAATTGAGTCTTAACCTTTTAATGTGTGTGCCAGTTTATATACTGTGAAACAGTATACGTTTGATGGATGATAAATTGTTAGTTGTTGGTAATGCATGAAGTTACAATTAATATTACACCAGGTTTTCAGCCAGGCTGCGAAAAGGTTTTCTGTTGTATACTGTTTAACATAAAATGTCCTCCTTCCTTTCCTAGATTATACAATCACATTCAGCTATCAAGTAACTTGATGTCTGGCTGTGACTACTCATTGTTTAAGGTAAGCATGCTTTTTATATACCCACTCGTGAATTCTCTTAGCTTCCACTGTTACTAGATATTCATGTTAATTCAGGGGGACTGGGTTGTTGCACTGTCAGTTTGTGCCAAGGTCTTTTGTTCAGGTGCACTTGTTCAAAACCAAAAAGGAAAAACAATTTGTTCTCTTGGTTTATTGTAATTCTGGTCCATTTTAGAGCACACACTATCTTATTACAAATGAGCCGCGCACACTATCTTATTACAAAGGAACCGAGAGCATTAAACATGAAGTCAAGTGGCCTGATGGGTAATTCATTCATTTGAGTTTTGCTGTCTTGTGACCCTCCATCACCAGTGACGCATGTACCCATTTGGTGGGGGGAATCAAAACAGTTTATTCCAGTTGCTAGCAGCAAGTCACTTCACTTGACTGCACTTCACTTCGTCTTATGTGATGGCCACAAAGTGCTTACGAAGAACAAGTTAGTCATGAGCATCAGTCAAGACTGAAACTGGATCTCATCAGTCATGAATTGGATAGTTAGAAACATGATGGAAAGGTGGTGTTTTGTGCTGCAATATGGAGCAAAATTATAGCTGTCAGATGCAGGTTGTTGCCAAGTTTTACTCATTGTTAATGAGAAATTCTCAACAATATAAAAATCCTTGTATTTACATGCTGACAAGGTTACCAAATGGATATCTAACTAGACAAGATGTGTTTCTTGACAGTTTCCATGTTCAGCAGATGAATCATGTAATAAATTTCAGTTTTGAATTGTCACGTCCAGGCTGTTCTGTTGCATTCTTGAAGAACTAAAGCAAACAAAACTCCTATTCTAGTGAGGCGCTGGCTCAAAGGTACAGTACATAGGAGATATTTATGGTCCGCTCAGCTCGTAGAACCCTTCAGCTCAGCTACGAGCCAGAGAGTTCACGCTATGCTAGCAAGGTCCAAAGTCAGTAGCATTGTCTAGTAGGTAATTGGTAAAAAATTATTTGACAGTATGTTTAACATCAAGACAGGCTCGCTATCCAGCCAAGTCATTGTCCCCAAAACAATATAACAATTTTATCTGCGATGTGTAACGTTACTGTCGTCCGCAGCCTGAAGCAGCGACCTGAATAGTAAACGGGATGTGAGATAACGTTATTTGCTGTGAAACGAAGTCCGTTCAGAGGGACAGTGTAACTTAGTTCTTGCAGCTTGTGCGTTAGCGCCGTCCTGTGGTGTTCAGAGGACGATGCACTGAAGCAGACAGTGTTGGAAATGACAGATTCACGTTTCCTTTTTGTTTTAATGTAGTGCATTAATTTAGAACAGTAAACAGTTTCACTGGAACTCCTTTAGTAGGTGTCCTATAACACTTTTCTTTTATGGACACCCTGCAGCCAATCAGAATTGATTATTTACACACACTTATTATTCTTGAATGTTTTTCTTTCTCAAAACAGACAAATTAATAATAATAATGTACTTAATATTTCAATGTTTCTTCTGTACACTCTAAAATGACACTTAACATGTTTTACTTATCCAATAGCAACCGTGTAAGCCACTCTGTTATGTAGTGTTATATTGGATGCTACTTTTGGTTTGGCTCTTAATAGATTGCTTATTTTCATTTTTTTTCTTTTTTAAATCACATTCATGTTCTTCCTGGATTACAGCTATACATGTGCTTGTCTGGCTCACAACTGAGAATGTGGTCAAACCAGACAGAACTGCATATGAAGATGTCAAAGCTGGCCACAAGTCTACACAAAGTGGATCAGCGTGTCCCTTCTATCAAGTGGAATGGTCTATTTAATATTGTAGTTACCATATGAATTGGTATTATATTTAAGTTTTGTAAAGTGTGCTTTTATTGGAGCAACATTGAAACGTAACTACTTTCTGTACTTTCTAATTTGTGGTTTTGCTACATGTACTATTTGCTCCTATCCTGATCAAAAGGGAAACTGATGAAGCCTTTGTTAATCATGGAGATGTTGGGATATTTGTTGTGTTGTGAGCTTTGACCTTTTATTTATTTTCTTTTTTTTTTTCTGCGGATACAGGATGGGATCGAGCCAATGTGGGAGGACGGACGGAATCGACGAGGTGGCCGCTGGCTGATAACTCTGTCCAAGCAGCAGCGTAGAGCAGACCTGGATCGGTTCTGGTTGGAGACGGTATGTTCACTCGTGTCGAGTATTTGTTATGTTTAACTTTACTGTTACTAGTTGTATCTTTAGGCATTTTTTCAGGGTGGACATTTTGTCACATCACAGGAGGAAAATAAAGTTTGAACAATAGAACTAATGACAGCTGAATTCCATTTGGCTGCTTTTGATACCAGGGTGCTGGTGTTGTGCTTACTGGCTCACTGTCATGGCTTACTGGGGACACTTGAATAGAATGGAGCCATCGTTGGTGTTATTAGTAACACCTGTTCTTTTCTAGCCTAACGAGAAGTCCGAACGTCTGCTTTGGAAAAGGCACCATCAGATCCACAACCACGAGGCGTTTTGTAAATAATGTCTGTTTTTTCCTGCAGCTCTTGTGTCTTGTTGGTGAAGCTTTTGATGACCACAGCGACGATGTGTGCGGCGCCGTCATCAACGTCCGAGCCAAAGGGGATAAAATCGCAATATGGACCACAGACTTCGAAAACAAAGATGCCATCACACACATAGGGTGACCTTAAGATGCCACACTTGTAGACCTTTTTCACAGCAGACAGGTTGACATAGTAGGAAAAGCACAGGTGTATCCAAAACCATTAATGATGGCTGCATTCCACTTAGGAGAGGCCCTGGTATTGTGCATGCTGACTCACTGGAATAGCTTAAGCCTGGTACAGACGGCAGGATAATTAGGCCGATTTTAGCCCCGATTCACCCCTCCCGACAATCTTAAGGATGCTCCGATTATCGTAAAATAATCTGATCAGATATTCCTGCAGTGTGTGTGGTGTGTTAAGACTGCTCTTGTCTGCTCGGAAGCACGTCGGGACCGCTCCGATCTCAAATCGGGGATATCCAACATGTTGGATTTATTTGGCCCGATTTCTCCTAGTGTGTGGTGTCCCCCGGGGACAAACGAGCACGCAGCCTGTGTAAAATAAAGTCGATGGGCATAACTACATCCACAACTGCAGTCCACCAGAGTACATGGAAACGACTATATGAACGTTTATTAATCTGTGTAATACCTAACGACATTTCTGTGAGAAAAAACAAATCCCCTCCATATCATGATGTAGCAAGTATAGTCCATGCTCGCGTTGTCTTCTTTGACCATCGCCTTTTCTTTTGATAACGTTTCTTTTCGGTTAAAAACACACTACAAACTATCGTCACGTTTGATCTCGAGGGATTTTGCGAGATTTCCCGTCTGACCTGGGAATGCTCGGGAGTCAAATCGGTTCGTGTGTGATGTGTTGATTTTGCCGTGTGCTGCGCACCACACACTGTACGACCAAAACTGTTAGACCCGTGATTTTTTTATCACCGTGTGTGGGGTCTCTCAGGATTGGAAAATCGGCCGACAATTTTAAAATCGTCCCGTGTGAACCCGGCTTTACTGGGACACTTGATGGAATTGAGCCATCGTTAAGGTTATCAATTTCAGCTGTGCTTTTCCTACTATGACAAGTCAAAATGTCTGCTATGAAAAAGGTCCATACATGATAAATGTTAAGATGTCAAAAAGAAAATCAACATTTCTTTATACATGTAAACCGGTTGTTGGCAAGTAATTTAACCCCAATAGTTAAATGCTAATACAATTTGACTCCCTAGTATTAGTGGTAGATATCCTTTTGGCTTAACAGCTGGACAGGAAACCCCCAGTGTTTTAGCTTTTCAAACTTCTGGGGCAAAATATGTTGATACAGCATTGCTGGATAGCCGCAGCAAACTAGTTTTCTACAGCAGAATACAGTAATGGAGATTACATTGGTGAGGAATATGTATATTATAGAGTCTGAAATGTTTTTCTGTGTATTTGCTAACATGCAATATGTTTCTGTTTTCTTTTTTTTTCTTTTTTCTTTTTTTTTTTTCCTAGTCGTGTTTACAAAGAGAGATTAGGCGTTCCTCCAAAAGTGATCATCGGGTACCAGTCGCATGCAGATACCGCCACAAAGAGCGGCTCCTCAACCAAGAACAAGTTTGTTGCCTAAGGACTGTTAACCAGTATCATCAACCATGCCTTTTTCTTTTGCCAGCATAGTTTTCTATAATTTTTCTGACATGTTTATCCACTACCAAACATTTCAAGTGGAGACAACATTTCTTCCTTTCGGTTTGCCTATTTGTTGCTACTGAACCAAAGCTTTTGTTTATGGTAAGGGTATGTGCAGTTAAAATGTAGCACTATCGTCTGAGAACTTGATTATTTTCGTGGTGGTGGGCTGAAGATGAGTAAAAGATGTTTTGATGCCCACGTTTCATTTTCAAATGCAGCTGCATATTTGTGGGGAATTTATTTCATTTGTCACCCCCTTAGTGTATGTCAGTTATTTTCTTAAAGTACTTAACATTAAAGGCAAAAAAGAACAAAGTAAAACATGTTCTACTTTGGTATAAACTAGCTCTTTATTACTCTAATGCCACACAGTCAAATTACAATAAACATGTATGGCTTTATCGCACATATAGTTGCACGGTGGAATTTTAAACCATACATTGTGATCAAACCCACTACTTCTGAAAGTTTACACATTGACAGAATACCTTTTTTAAACCAAATTGCACCGTGAAGCACACTAACTATGTGCCTCAGATTTATCACTGGAGTAAATGCAAGCCGTTCATGCCTAAGTTTTTGATGTACTTATTCCTCTTGTACACAAATCTCTCAAATTTTTTTGAGTTTCAGAGCACAAAGATGTCAATGATGAAAACAGGATTTTGTATCGCCGTATGTCCGTATGTAATGAGGATATTTTCCAAATGTACATATTGTTGGATATGTACGATGTTCAGTTAAAAAGTCGACTTGTTTGTTTGGTCAGTTTTATTGATCTACTGCTTTGATGAAGTTTACAAAGTAGAATTATTTCCACTCCAGATTTTGTTTTGATTGTGGCATAAGAAAAAAAAAAAATAGTTTGGGAGGGATTGAACTGTGCCTTTAATGTAACACATTGCCTGATATTTCTCAGCAGTAAATGTATAAAGGAGTGATGTAAATAAAACATGTACAGTTTAGTGTGTTCTGTTCAAAGGTGTTTCAATTATGAACAGATTATTTTGATTGTTAAATCATAATTGCATGCCATATATTCAAATATGTAAGTGATGGTTTAGAGGCAGGGAACCTAATAAAAGAAAATGATCTGAAGTAATTTATATTGGATATAATTATAGTAGATGTATATTTTTAGAAAAAATGCGTCAGGATATTTTGGTCGTTGGCATTGCATTTGTAAAGGGGAAAATAATGACTAAAGGCTGAATGAAAGGCATCTGTAAGTAAACTGTTCCTTACGTTGCATATTTATGAAAGCTCTATGTATGCTAATAATAGGCTGCTCGGCAATTTATATCACACTGCATCTGTAAGGAGCTCTCCATCACTCTTTTAACACTTAACTCATGTTGAGTAATGCAAGTTGTGTTTTCTTGAGGCTGAAAATTATTTTAATGCCACCCCAGCACTATCTATTTACTCTTCTCTCCTGGTACGCTGATGTGTGTTACCTTAAATTGTTAGGGAGCAAACAAAAAATCTGATTACAAACCTAGCCCACATCAGTGTAACAGGAGAGAAGAGTAAATAGTGCTGGGGTGAGAGTAAAATAATTTTCAGCCTCAAGAAAACACACCTTGCATTACTCATGAGTTAAGTGTTAAAGGAGTGATGGAGATCCTTACAGACGCGGTGTGATATAAATTGCCAAGCAGCCTATTAGCACACATTCATTCAGCCTTTAAAGTAATTATTTTCCCTTTTCATAAATGCAATGCCAATTATCCAAAATATCCTGAAGCATTTTTTCTTTTTCTTTTAAATATACATCTTACTATAATTATATCCTATGTAAACTACTTCAGATAATTTTCTTTTATTAGGCCTAGTGGCTACAGTAAATTGTGTCTCAGTTGGTCTTAACCTTTATTAAGCTATACAAATTGTAGTTGGACTTGAATGAGCTTAAAGCAATCTACTGTATGGCATCCATTGACTGCTTACTTGAGAGCAACACAGCCCCTACTGCTCGTTTGAAATAAGCCTCCTTGTAATTGACACAATTAATCAAGGGACATTTTCACACTGGAGACAACTAAGAGGACATTAGAAGAGAGATCCACAAAGATTTGTCTCAAGAGATTGTAAGGTTGAGGGTTTTGTTGAAAGCCTTTTTAATGTTGGTAATTTGCCACTGTTGAACATTTAGTCTGCATCCTAACACTGCAGACCTCAAGAAAGAATCTATTGTAGATGGAAGCATAACACATAATAAAATTGTAGCTGCTAATTTCCAGCTATTTAAATGAAGACTAAGCCCAGATGCTTGGTTACCCTCACTCCACTACTTCCACAGCTGATGTGATCCGGTGCAGTAGAATGACGCAGGAACTTCAATATTATAGGCTTAAAAATGAAGAAATAGCAATGTCTTGAACCGAGGTGCAATCAGTCTGATCAAAAATGTTAGATAAAAGGTGGACTGAGGTTGTAGTGCCCTTGGTTTGAAGGAGTATGATACTTCAGTTTATATTTGTTATGTGACTCAATAGACTCAACCCCACTCAGGTCCATGATGGTTAGATTCAGAAAGCACTATGGTCAACTGGAAACAACTTTTGCAAAAAGGTGAACAAAGGTTTCGCATGGCAACAAGCTCAGACTTAAAATGTTTTTCATTTATTTGACTTTTTCTCTGCAACACACTTGATACAAATACATTTTCTGTGCACACAATGCCACCTGTTTTCTTAAAGTCAGTAATATCCCACTCCACGTACAGTATAATCTTGTATTTATCCTTAGTTCATACAGATGAATTGGTATTGTACATTCCCTTAACACTTGGCCAACCATAAAAACAATCCAACATAGTGTGGGTATTTGAAAAGCAGTAAACCTTGCCTGGTGGATTTATTTTTGCTGGTATTTTTATTCTCCTCTGTTCAGCTGTAACACAAGCTCAAGGAAATTAACTTACTGCAGGTAAAGTAAATCCTTCAGGCCTCTGATGTTTTCAGATGTCCTCCTGGTGCAGGTCAGTGAGATTATTTGTCCGTTTATTGTATGGAAGGGCGAGTGTGTTAGACAAAGCAATTATGTGCCAGTTGTATAGACCCTCTAGGTGAGTAGGCTACATAATGTGATAACATCTGTTAATGTAATTAACTGTCTGATAATGTAATATAATCTTCTGATGGATCATTTAATTATTACCCTCCGTGATGTAATAGTGTAGCTCATACAAGCATTTCAGACATTGCATCAAGGAGATGTAAATACATGCAAATTGTATTGCATTCTGACAAATTACTACATTATCTTTAGTTCTTATTTCATCATTTCTTTCCTTGGCTTCTGCTTATCATTTCAAAGCCTTTAAAAGGACGATGATGCAGACTGATCACAATCTGGCGCATCCTGTCAAATAATAGTCTGTTTATATGCAATTTGGCTGTTGCAGGGATCAAGCCCATCCATCCATCCATCCATCCATCCATCTATCTATTTTGGAACCTTTCAGCAGCATGAATTAAAGGTCCCATGGCATGAAAATTTCACTTTATGAGGTTTTTTAACATTAATATGCATTCCCCCAGCCTGCCTATTGTCCCCCAGTGGCTAGAAATGGTGATAGGTGTAAACTGATCCCTGAGTATCCTACTCTGCCTTTGAGAAAATGAAAGCTCAGATGAGCCGTTCTGGAATCTTGCTTGTTATGAGGTCATAACAAGCAAGGTTACCTCCCCTTTCTCTGCTTTGCCCGCCCAGAGAATTTGGCCATCCCATGGGAGAGAGACATCATGGCTTTCAAACGAGAAAAGTGGCAGTTGGTCAAGGCCACACCCCCACCCTCCACCTTGCCCCGCCCTCTCTCCTCCTCAATAGCTAGAGACACAAAAATGGCACATCCTAAGGAAAGCTCATTGTGGGACTGGCTCTAGTGGCTGTAATTCTGCACCAAGGCTAAATTTCGGGAATGAGACTTCAGATACAGTATTAGGGGACCACTAAGGCCTATATAAAAGCATCCAAAGAGCACCATGTCATGGGACCTTTAACTCCCATTCAGCTAGACACCAGGGGTGGAAGTAACGAATTACATGTAGGCTACTCTCGTTACAGTAGCCTAACAACTTGTTTGTTTTTTTTGTGCAGGCCTAGCCTACTGTTTTGAGTATTTTTAAAAATCAGTTGTTTTACTTAATTACTAGTATGTATTTTATTTTATTTCAGGTAGCCTATTAGGCTATTTGGGACATTTCAAGTCGCATCCGTTTTAAAGACTAGGCTAAACATAAAAGGCACATTAAAAAGTCCTGATGAACGGTCTGAGAATGGAACAGCAGAAAGCTGTTTTAGCTAATTGAGCGGCTGCAGCAGAGAACAAGCTGCTGCTGCTGCTGCTGTGTCTGTTCACCTGGCTTAAGGTTGACATTGTTGGTAAAATAATACCTTAATTAATCACTGGTTTAATGCTCCACCCGACGAGCACGCTAAGTGACTAAAATCTAAACAGGTGCTTGGTCTGGCTTACTTGCTAAGCTAAAATGCGCATGATGGGTCCAACAGCGGTGATTTTTGCATTCACTGAGGAGCTTCTACCTTTCAGAGGTGTGTGAGGCCCTTTTATTTATTATTTATTTTTAAACTGTTTTTGACTCTTAATCTCTGCCACAATTGGGTCGGTCTTAGCAAATGGTGTAATTTGTGTCCCCATGATATAAGTATAAGTTGTGAAAAAATGGGTTGATACTTATTTTTTCAAGCTTTCTTACTAAATGAAACCCTTCTCGAGCACTACGTAAAACAAGGTTTATGCTCTCCTGGTTTATTAATTCTAAAATAATTACATGACTGAGGTGCAAGCACTCTAAAATGCCATGTCCCTGGTCAGTTTTTTTTAACTTCAGTTGCAAATATAAGTAATACAAATCAAATAATTTTCATGTTTTTAACTATAATTGCAAATAACTATTTATAATACATCCCACCACATGCTATTTGTTAAATTAAAGTATATTTTAATATTGAAAATTTTGAAATATGGTCTGTGTTACTCTGATGAAAATCCTACTGGACACGCCCCCTGATTGTTCCTTTAGTCACCTGACACTCAGGAAGTAGGATACATTTTTGGAGGGAAAGAAAGCAACTACAAGGAGAAGAGTTTGTATCTCTCTTTAATCACCACTCATTTTCAATGTTTTAGAGTGGCTTACTAATGTGTTCAAGCATAACACGTCCCCTATGTTATTCTGATTTATATTGGAAGCTGATCTTTTTTGTGATTTTTGAAGATATAGCTAATTAATATGCACAAAATCTTTTTGTGTAGTCACCATGTGCTAGCCCAGGGGTTAAGCCTCTCTCCACAACGCATAGCTCCTATGGCGCCATTTTGAAGCTAACAAGCACTCACCCGCCGTTAGCATCCCATTGACTGCCATTCATTTTGACGTCACTTTGACAGCGAATAACTTTACATCTGAAGCGTTTAAAGACATTTTTTGTCCATTGTTTATTTCTAAAGAAACACGACAGTGTATAAAAGACTACATTACCTTGTATCTCACATTATGGCTCCGTAGCAGACGTTTTTGTAAAAATAGGCTAATGATTAGGGTTGGGTATCGTTTGGTTTTTTTTCGATTCCGGTGCTAAATCGATACTTTTAAAACGGTGCCGGTGCCTGAACCGGTACTTTTCAATAAAGTTAAAAAAAAAGAAGAAGAAAAAAAACTAAGGGTAGTAAACAACAGTCAGTGACTTGTTTATTGCTAAGGCCATGGTCAAAATTAATGGTGTTGTTTAATTCCGACAACGGCAGCTGCGCGTGAACGCACCGTCTGTGTTGTTTAATTCCGACCATATAAACATACTGTATATCTATGAATTGCGACAACGGCAGCTGCTGCTGCGCTGCAGAGCAGACTGTTACATCCCGCTGTTGAAGTCCTCCACAGTGACATACAGTCACACTTTACACTGTTTAACGTTAGCTGTCAGCATTTGACCGGTGTTTAATCCAGCTGCTAGCTAAAGGTAGGCTAACGTTACATGCTGTCAGGTGTAGTGTAAAGTCAAGCACCGAAATGAGGCACCGAAACTTTCGTTCTTATTCGGTCTCGTTACTACCGTTTACGTCGGCACCGGTTCCCTATTGGCACCGAGTTTCGGTACCCAACCCTACTAATGATTGTGTCATAACCACGCGATTTACTGTCGCATAGTAGAGGAATTACCATACAGGAGAAGCTTGCAGGCAGTTTCGACTTACATTAGCTGTTTAAGTTTAATTACTAATGTTAACTAGTATTTTAGTTAGCAATACCTGTCCCTATGTTATCTCCTTACATATATAGTCTCTCTGTCTCTGCAATATTCGGAATGACTGAGATTTCTCTTGGCACAGCTACCAGAAGACTTACAACTTTCAGACAGGTTGCTCACGTCACATTTACATCTTCAAGCTCAGTTGGAGGCTGCGCAGTAACGCTCAGCCATCACCAGAAAAGTGCTTCTAATAGACTTCACAGGTCTCCTTCAGAGCAACGGGATCTATTAGTCAATTTCTTTAACTGTCTATGGATCTAGCCTGTTGTTCATTACATGACTAAAAATGGCCGACTTTAGCATAATTTGTCCCCCCACGTTACTGTCCCCTCCCGTTACTCCTGGCTGTACATAAAATAGGGTGATTTATTAGAGGGTTAGGTTGTTGATCAGTGTCTGGCATGTTTTTTATCATTACTTATATTATTAATTTAAAAAAAAAGATTGAAAATGTCCAGTAACGCGGGGGGACGTGTGTATACATATGTGCAACAAAAATTCTGATGTCATAACATCCTGAGCTGGCCCAATATATTTTTCTCATTTTTTTCCTTCATCAGATGAAATGATAAAATCAATGAAAATGTGAATTTGTTTTTAGGCAAGGTTACCACCCTCAAATGGCACCATTTGCTAAGAATGACCCAGTTGTGACTACAGAGCCAGAAATGTTTGAAACTTTGAGGAGCGCAGTGGGACAGATGAGGCTGAGTGGACACTTATATGTTATGGATTGGGAATGAACCTGAAGCAGATTGTGGAGGACTTCACGGTGCACATTGCAGGCAGCCCTTCAGACAGGTGAGTACAATAACGCACAACCCAGAGGAGCTTGTGTGCATGTCTTGTGTGTAGCCTACTAAACATTGTGTCAAATCTGTGCAACGCTTTCTTGCTTTATTGTGGGTTCGTGGCTACAGCCGCTGTGGCGTTTTCATTGTTTGAACATATCTGTGTCGTCTGCTGTTAATTCTGTGTGAGTTGTGTCCTCTTTTCCGGTAGGCCTGTAGCCTACTTGATAATCAGTTGTATGCACAGGCTGCATTGAAGGTTTGGGCATAAGGGCCCTATGGTGTGATGTATAGCCTATACGTTGACATGACAATGCACTTAATTTTCCTAAATACGTTCTTTAAATTAGGTCTATCATTTAACCTACTTTTATCAAGACTAAGCATGTACACACGTGATTTTACTTGTAAGAGTATAGTAGTCTTATCATCCCTGGCCACAAGAACATTAGTAATGCTGGGCATTGATATTGGGCGACAAGTCCTGGCTCACAGTCTGCATTTTGATTTTTATCCCAAAGATGGTTAAGGTCAGGCCTTTCTCCTGACCATTCAGTTTATTTCACAATAAACTCAGAAAAAACATTTATTTTCAGACTACACTCTGTGCATCTATCTATCTAAAAAAATATCTCCACTCACCTTTGTTGCCATAGATAATAATTCATGAGTGTGCATATTGTGAGTGTGACGTTGGGGATTTTTCTTTTCACAAACTCTCCACTGGGAGGCAGTATAGCTACACACTTGTCTTGAGCCTCCAATCTTTCAATCCTTCACATTTTTTTTTTTTGGTAGAGAAAATTAGGATTCCGCTGAGTGTGTCTGTTGAACACACTGGGGAAAGAATATATCTGTAAATAGCAGCTGCGTGTCTTTTTTATATATTTATATACCATCCACACCCACCCGCCAAAAAAAGAAAGAAATCCACATTACAATTTTCCCCTATCGCCTTAGGCAACTGTCAACCTCCTGCTCAGCAGCCCCTGTACGGCGCACAAAAGGGGACAGGGAGAGTCAAGCCATGCACCCTCCACCCTCCACTTGACTGATGTTTTTGTACCACCTTCTATGCACAAGTGCAGGAGTTATAAACCCAATGACACGACACCACTCTGGACTAGGCTGCGGTATAAAAGGTTGCAGATAGTTCTTAGCATCTGCAGGAGGTGCTCATTCCCTCTGTGCTTCGTGACAGACGTTTCACTTAACTATTTCTCGTTTCGCAGTAACCCAACAGCAGCTGCCTCAGGAATCCTAAGCTAGGCTCAGTAGGTAGGCTATTATCCATGGTGCTGCTGACCGTGTCCATGAGTCAATAATAATAAGATCTTGACATCGCTCTGTCTGAACCAGAGGGAGGAATCCACTCATTAAGTAGTGTATAGGGGGCTTCATCACACACACACACACACACACACACACACACACACACACACACACACACACACACACACACACACACACACACACACACACACACACACACACACACACACACACATTTGGACTTTCAAATCAGTGTAACAAGCAAAAAGCTGCATGGAGTTAAACTTTGTCCCAGTTAGAAGTAGTATATTGATTTTTATAATATTTTATGTTTAAATAAACATGCATTTCTGATATTAATCAGTGTCAATATCAATATTTTGATCACCAGTTTATGGTTTGAGTATTCAATTACTCTCATAAACACGTCTACATACAACTGTATAATGATCACTGGGCTACAAGTTTGGCAATCCACTGCACCATATTTTGTTAATACAACATCTGGGTTATAACATTTGGTGACCTTTTGACATGTGCATTTTAAAATCCCAAACAAAATCTGAATTGCATGCCAATAAACTGAATAGTGCTTTAAATTTAGTATTCACAATTTTAATTGAGAAAGGATTCAATTAAGCATCTCAAGATACTCATTAATCATGTATCTTTACCTGTTGTCATATTTTGATGTTTGTGACTGGTTGGCTGAGCAGCAATAGCATGGAGGATTGCCATGCATAATAACAGTAAAAAAAGCAAATCGACATTATTGCTATTCCTAGAGACATCTAAATTTCCAAACTCAACACGGCAAATTTATTAAAAATATTGTTTTGTAACACGTTTTGACTAATTTTGGTATAAAAACAGAATTTGTAACAGTTTATAAAAAGCCTGTGAACCTATCCTGAAATGTGCACTTTGCTTGTTCTTCCCTATGTTTGTCCCATTTTAATTTGTACTGATGTGTTGTGTAAATTACTTTGTGACAGACTTGTTTGATGGAAAAGGCTTTGCAAATAAATTGAACTTTTCCTGACTCATTGGAAATGGAAAGGCTGTAGGGCTAAAAGCAGCCAAGACTGGAATGTGTAGCTCATATTTACACTTATAATTGCTTCAAACAGAGCCGTGTTGAATTATGCAGACAGCATTTTACTACCCAAACAAGGGTCAGCTTCTATTACTGCTGTCAGTATTGTCCATGTCTGATGCACCGAGATCCAAATTCATTTAAGCACTTAACAATGTCACACTTCACTCTTACTTGCCAAGGAGGTAATGGCTACCACAATAATTTGTTTGTTCCTTTGTGTATCAGCAGTATATCAACAGTTAATCACAGATGCAAATTATTTTTTTGTGTCACTTTTATACTGTGTGAAATTATCCATGTTCTTTTCCAGATATCTCAGCCCCCTCTTTATACA
The DNA here is from genome assembly GCF_010015445.1 of Perca fluviatilis. NCBI lineage: Eukaryota > Metazoa > Chordata > Actinopteri > Perciformes > Percidae > Perca > Perca fluviatilis. The sequence continues at coordinate 29,502,883 of NC_053121.1, read as the reverse complement.
GACTGTAAATCGGCAAACACTAATACGTCTTTAATCCAGTCGACTGGCATTAGTGATAGTAAGCTGCCTGTTCCCTGCACCACAAAGATGGACTATGTCAATGAAGTGAGCAACCACTGTAAGCTAATCTACGTAGCAGTTCACTGAGTTGAAGCGTGAAAGTACAGTATGTTTTGTAATCGGTGGCCGCCCTTCTTATGGAATGTAATTTATACACAGACAGCTGCTTCTGCGCCTACACTGCTGTCACGGACCAAAAAACAGCTACAATTAAGTGTAATTAATTTTTTGTCTTTCTTGTGCTAATATTGGATTATGAGAAGCATACATGATCATGAATGTAATGAAAATCGGCAAAAAAAAAGAAAAAGGAAACTGATCAATAATTGCATGGGCATGGCAAACTGATGTTGGAATACAATGAATTATTATGTTAAGCTTAATGTTTAACTGTATACCTACCTCTGTCTGTTCAACTTGTAGTAAGCTCCAGTGGATTCCAAATAACTGCAGAATTGCTGTCTATAAGTATTTTTTGTTTCCACTGCTTGCCCAGGCAGTTCTAATGTATTTTTCTAGATAGCTGACCAAGTGAGCAGCATCATACATAATCAGTAGGTTGCAGACAAACATCATGCTAACCTACATGACAAAAGACAAACTAGTCAAATACTGGTGAAGTTAGGGTTGCTCGATTATGGAAGCAACCATGACCACGATTAGTTTTGGTCAATATTGAAATCACGATTGTTTAACACGATTACTCATTGTTTTTTGGAAAGATGTTGCAAGTAGTGAACTTAAAAAGAGCAGCAGCAATCACACTGAACTATGAAATCTCCCTTAATTTTTTTGTCTTTCTTCCATTCAGAACACAAGACAAAATAAGAGTTTACTTGCAAAACGTAATGTGCAAAAATAATATTGTTTCACAATGACTGATGAATAATTGCACGGCACTAGGTGAATCGCTAAGTGAAAAAACACTATGAGTCAGCCTTCAAAACCCCAGCGGTCCATAAGCAGGGCCAAGCCTCTACGGATTTTGTGTAAACAAAGCGTATAAGGACCTTCTTTATTGAGCCTGCCTCTAAATCCTTTCTTAATTATTTCAAACATTTTAATGTTAAAAATATATAATAAGGGGCTGGGCAATATATCGATATTATATCAATATTGTGATATGAGACTAGATATCGTCTTAGATTTTGGCTATCATATTATCGTGATATAACATAAGTGTTGTCTTTTTCTGGTTTTAAAGGCTGCATTACAGTAAAGTGTTGTACGTTTCTGAACCTACCAGATTGTACTAGCTGTTCTATTATTTGCCTTTTCCCCACTTACACATTATGTCCACGTTACTGATGATTATTTATCTAAAATCTAAGTGTGAAGATATTTTGTTAAAGCACCAGTTGTCAACCCTAGAATATCGCCGCAATATCGATATCGAGGTATTTGGTCAACAATATTGTGATATCTTTTTTTGTTCATATCGCCCAGCCCTATGTTAAACATATATTTATTTCGTTTTCTTTGCACACACTGGTCCACAAAATCTATTAATGTTTCTTTTGTCAGTTTTGCACTTGCTTTTGTATTTATACTATATCTGAATTTTGGACTGTAATGAAATGTGATAGCACTGATTTTTGAATGCCTGCTGAGAAAGAGCCACTAGTAGTAACACGTCGCTCTCTCTCTGTATAACTGCCAGTAATTAGCATTAACAAACTCTGATTAGTCTCAGAGGGAAGGCATGAGACTATGAAAAAAACTAATAATTCAAAAACAAACATCCTCAGGTCTTTGTTATACAGGAAGAATAAACAGAGATTGCTCCATATTCCAAACAATGTTTCCATTTATGCTGATTTATTCTTGAGCAGTACAATGAACTACCTGCTCCTGGCAGCTTTGTCCTCTGACCTGTCTGGTGAAACAGAAATGTGTGTGTGTGTGCGTGTGTAAAAGTAAGTTTAAAAAAAAAAAAACCCAGCTCATTCCCCGTCGTCAGTTTTAGTACACATGTTCAGTTTGGGCAGGAAAAAGATCCCCTGGCAGTTACTTAGTTAAATGAGATATCCCTCCTGTCGGTTCGGCAGTAATCACTGATGTCACAGCTCCAGAATCCGCTATGTTACATCTATTCCCCAAAGCTTAGGGTATCATCCATCCCTGAGCATGCTTCCAGTTGGGGTTTTATGACCCAGTTTAAAAAAAATCTGCAACACATTTACATCAGGTAATGTGCAACTCTCGCGCTGAATGATCTGCTGAAATGTACTTCTTATGCCGAGTTTGATCCCAACTCCGAGGTCAGCTGAATGGTGTTTCCCTGGCAACGTATTCCATATGAGAAATGCTGATGAACGCAGTGGAGTGCTCTCTATCTTGAAAATCATTCACTGGTTGCAAGACCTTGTGGTGATGATCTCAGAGGGCTAACGTTTTAGGACACAATTGACATGAAGTATTGCCATTCAAGACACACACAGTAAACATGTAGACATCAGAGGGGGCAGTAGTAGTAGCAACATAGGGAGTCAATGTAAATAAAGAAGAAACTGAATCAACATCCGCTGGCTTCCCCTGATCATTTTATGAAGCAGATAAAGATTAATTATCCTGAAAGGAATCGACGCTCTCACAATTGGAAGAGAACAAACCTCACACCTTTTTTGTACAGAAAAGTCTCTCCCTATACCCTGCTGCCAGTATAAAGGCAAAAAGTCCAAAAATAGTGCCCCCCAAAAAAATGTGTCTTTGTATCGGATCAGCCGGTCACACCGCAGTGACTCTTTGCGTTCTGCTCTAAATATTCAGGCCGCATCAGATATTGATTACCATTTCGCAGTTGCATTTTTGTGATGGATGACAGAGGCACAACATTGTTTGTTTGTGCAAACAAACAGCGACTCGCTCAGCCATCCTGTTCTTCGGGACGGTGCTTAATGCAACAAAATCCTCCATGTTCAACATTTGTAACCATACAAAACTGCTGCTAATCCAAGTCTCCAGTGTTTAGGGGAGCGTGCATGTTTTCTATGTCTGTGCGTGTGTGTGCATCGATTTGTTAGCTGTGTAATCCTCGATTGTGACAACGGTCAGCAAGATTAGGGGCTAGAGCCACAGTGTCGGCCCTTTTAGGCGGGTAATGGGCAAAAAAGCGTGTTAATTGCCCTTGACTGTTGAGAGTAAATTAATTATTGATCGCTCTCTCGACTCCTTCTGTACTTACATACCCTTACAAATCCTTTTATCTTTGGCCCGGAATAAGAACATTTCCTCTTTTCCCGTCATTATGTGGGCTGGCAAGCAGCATGACTACTAGCCAACCTCATGAACCAAAGCCTTTTTTCTTTTCTTTTTTATCCTTGCTTGTAGCTGTGTAGTGTGCTGAAAAGGGTTTGTCAGAAAGTCTTACCTCATAAGACGCTTTATCTTCTGTGATCTCTCGCTTTCTGTCTCTCACACCTCTCTTACTTCTTCCTCTTCCTCTCTAATTTTCTGTTAGTTTCTTCTTCAGGGTCTTGCTATCTCCTGCCTTCTCCCCCTCTCACACACACACACCCACACACATATGAATGCACACATACTACACACACATGTTCTCTTGCCCCCACACCCACAGCTGTTACAAATAAATAAGAGCCCGGATGAATAAAAACCGAGGTTGAGGTCTAAAGGCTGTGTCGTAAATTGATGAGAGTGAATGTAAAGGCGTGGAAGCAGCGCAGACAACAGCATCATTATTCTGCCTATTGATTTTCTCCCTCTGCTGCTAAAAGGAAAAAAAGCCACCTTGTATTTGAAATGAGATATAAACAAAGTCCAACATGATATAAGTGCATATATTTTTTCTACGTGCCGCAGATGTCAAATCCCTTTGGATTAAAGCTTCAGTTTAAAGAGGCTTGTGTGTGGTATATGTATGTCTGTGAGTGCAACATAATGTGATAGCGTAGGTGTTAGAGAGAAAGTGACAGATGCTCTGTATTGGTGACTTCTTATTTGATGCCATACTCACTGTTATCACACATCACAGTGCTATATTGTATCTCTCAATCTGCATCTCGCATCAAAACCAGAGGTGCTCTGTTCAGTAAAATTGATAGTCCTTGCACACCGGAAAACCGGAAATTGTTTGTTTTAAGACAATTGCACAGATAGATTTGCTGCTCTTAGATCCCCACCACTACTGCCATGTCTTAAAGGAATAGTTCAACATTTTGGGAAATACGCTTATTCATTTTCTTGCTGAGAGTCGGATGAGACGATCAAAACCACTTTCATCTGTTCATTAAGCATGAAGCTAAAGCCAGGAAGTGGTTTGTTTAGCTTAGCATTAAGACTGAAAGCAGGGGGAAATGTCTTTCTTGGCTAGAATTGCGCAGTGACTTCCTGGAGTCACCACTTGCTGCTTTGCATTAAAGGGTAACTTAGTTGTTTTTTTTCTTTCAACCTGGGCCCTATCTTCCTATGTTTTTGTGTCTTAAGTGACTGATGGGAACAACATTTTCTGAAATTGGTCGAGCATTAAGCAAGACGGCTGCACCTGGCGGTGGCGAAACAAGTTGCGATGTAAAGTGAATGGGCAATTGCGCACCTTCAATTTCCGTCCACAAAAAAAAGCTTGCTTTGCCACTGACATGCTCGGATTATTATTGTCAATGTCTGACAATAGTATGTAAAGGATCCCTACAGAGAGAGACCTTTTTGTTTCAAATGATTATATTGCAGCCCGGGTTGCGGCTGCTGGTTACAGCGTTCTCGCTTAATACTGGACCAATATCTAGATTTTTAGTCACTCAGACACCAATGTATGGGAAAATAGGTTCCAGGGTAAAAAATACCAAAAAGAACTCCTTTTAATGACTAAAGCAGATGTCAATCAAGCACAGCACATGGGCCACACAGTCCTGGCACGGGGTCTAATCGAGCACGATAAGTGAAAACACCTGTGAATGGGGTATGAAGGGTCTTTAAAGTGTCTTGCATAATTAGCATGATTTTTAACAGCTGTGCTAATTTACAATAATTTGATAGTAACAACATGCTGATGTTTGGCATATATAGAGCTGTAACAATTCCAAATTTTGCTGTACAATTGTCTCAGAAATAATTGCGATATAGTTGTCTCTTTCAGTCAAGTTTAAAAATGTGTTTTTGTATTAATTTTTTAAAACAAATTAAAGTTTTGAATGAATTCCAGGATACATCCTTTGGTTGTATCACTGTTATGTGACCCAGATAATGTAATAACACAAATACACAGCCTATGAAGTAAACAACGGCTCTTTATTATCATAAAAAAATACTAACTAAACTATATCCCCCCTTTTTTTTGTTGCTATGAATGTGTATAGGGTCAAGTGCCAACAACTAACAATTGACATAATAATAAAAAGATATAGTTGGACTAATAATCACTTGTGTAATTACAATTTGGCATATCTACACAAAATTACCAACAATTACCAGTCATACGCCTTAAGACCTGAGCTAATGTTAGCAATTAATTGCGGTTAAACCAAGAAACCGCGATTTTGTAAAATAATTGACAATAAGACAATTATGCAATAATTGTTACAGGTCTAAGCATATATATTCTTTAGTATTACTTTTTTTTGTTAAACCCACTAAATTTAGGATTTGAAAATGTGTTTTACTTTGGCACCATCTGGTGGTAGTATCAAGAATGAAATTGTGACAAAGAGAAAAAAACACACCGCAAACACTTAAATGGTCCCATGAATGCAGCAGCTGTTACTTTACTGTATGTGTGGCACAGTCCTCTTGCACTATAACTGAGGTTGTGTTGTACTTGAAGTTATGTTTGAATTACATGACTTTGATAGTCTTTTACTGTATGTTCCAGTGCCAATGTCATACATAAAACCAATCAATTCACATTCATTGCTCTTAGCGACTTGAGCTACTCTTACTGTGACATCTTTATCAGCCAAGGACCTTGGATCCTCCTGTAGCATTTCTACTATGATAATTGAGAGAGCGATTTAGACGGATCTCTGGCTTTTCTGTGTCCTCGGTGTTGGCAGGGTGGTGTTCATCTCTGTGAGGCAGGGATCTTTATGGTGATCTTATCTCCTGCATTTAGGCTTTTGGTCAGTTGAATTATATCCTTTCAGTTTCTGAACAAGAAAGCAATTTCTTTTTGGAGGTTTATGCACTGAACCATTTCAGTGAGTTGCCTTGAGGAAAGTTAGAGGCATAAAGTTATGTTACATCTACTTCACTTTTTTTCAAATCAAGTTAAATTGATTTGAATAGCTTTTAGAAAATAGGTGCGAACAAAGCATTGGGAATGGGTAAAATCAAGAGCTAATACAACATATATAAGAGAATGCACAAAATCCTAAATAGTCATTTTAATAAGCTATAAGGGAGAAACTACAGAGACACATTCTCAACAGATGATAGTCCACAGTGTATAAAGCAGGACATTGAGGAGTGACAGTACAAACCCCCCTGGTATTAATCGTACACATGGAAAGGCACAATCTAATTACACTGAGGACATGATTTGACATGTTTTTTCATCATAATGGTGTACATTTCCAATCTTTTCTTTCTTGAACTATTTGTCAGTTGCCATCTAAACATTGACATTTTAAACCTTTAGCCTGTGCTCTTAATAAAGGGCATTTTACAGTGAGTGAGTACAAAGACTGTACAGTAGGCCCAGTGTTGATATTTGGCTGATAATCTCTCCCATTGATCCAGTCTACCAATATACTATACATACAATATAACATACCTATAGAAATAAACATGTTGAGAGACCTTGCTGGGATCCAATGTCACTTCCCCCCTTAATCCTGTTGTTCCATCAAAGTTTGTTTGGGTAAAGGGTTTTTCTCTGTCATTCATTCCTTTTCCATTACATGACCCATGAATGATTCAGGAGCCACTGTGTTTGTTGCAAATAGTCATTCATCTTTTATAGCAGCGTTATCTTGAAAACCCTCTCCTGTCCTGAACCACCCTGCTTGATCACAGTTGGATTTTCATCACTGGTGGATGAAGTGCCACGCTGGCATTTTTCTTCCGACCTGCCCAGATGCATGAATTCATAAATTGTGGATGTGGTACTGATGGACTCCCTTGTTTGTTGACATTTTCATAAATTCGCACTGCTTTGCATATCTTCTGCACCAAGCCCACATGGTTTATTGTGCCCCAACCACACAGCAAATGCTTTTCAGTGGGAATACAAATGCGTGCACATCACTAATTGGCTGTGTGTGGTTACATGCTCTTAGGTGTCTGTTGAGTCAGCCTCATTTGAAGCCACTTCCTGTGTAGCTGCTCTGGATAAGTAGCTATTTACTGAATGACCAAAATATCAAATGAGATAAATGCCTTATATAACAGGTACTCTGTTAGAAAGAGAGAGGAAAAAATACAGAAAAAGTTGATACTCAGACCCCAAGCTATTAGTCAAGGTATAATACAACCACACATCTACTTTGCATGGCTGTGGCTTATCACAAAATAAACACTATATTGAATTGAGGCATTTATACTGTGATGTAATTGAATTTTGACCAAAAGAATATAGAGCTGCAATGTGGAAGCAAGCTGAGTAAAAGGTGGGATTGGGTGCAATGGGACAATCCAAAATCTCTTGGGGCAGAAAAAAAGGAGCCAATCATGTGTCTGCCGCTGTGTGTGTGATTGTGTCTGAGAGTGCGCACTGTTGTACAGTTGTATGTGCCCGCGGCTGCAGTGATTACCAACCAGCCTGGGGGGGACAGTCATCTCCTCGACTTTTCTTTACCTCAAGCTAGTGGCAGACTTTCCACCCACCTAAATCTGCAGCTGTGCCAAGGTGAGAGTGGCAACCTCATTTAGTTGAATGTTTTTTTTAGTTATCTCGTTGTTTCCTCAGCCCATGTCGCCCCACTCTCGATTCAATTCTCATACCCTTCCCTTTCTTTTTCTCTTTCTTTCCCTCCACATCTCAAGATTAATAATGCAGCATAACTCACCCCCCCCCCACCCGCTTTATTTTATCTTCACCAGATAGTGCTCAGCCAGCACAAGCTAATTTTAGAGGATGACACTGCTGAGTGCTTGCGATAAGCAGCTCACAATGAGCGGGACATTATTTTCTTTCTCTCTCAGGTTCCAGTCCTTCTCAGGTGAAAATCACTGTAAACACAGCATGTCCTAAATCTTGTAGATTGCAGAAATTGCAGAACATAATTTGCATCATTACCCAACGCTTTGAAATTTACATCTGGCATGAGTCTATTTCCTTTCTACTTTTTTAAAGGTGCACATGTAAAGGTACAGTGGCTTACAAAATGTGTACTTGGATGTGAAGTCTGCACTTATTCACAGCAAATACATTTGTTTTTGAAAGAACAGACTGTAATATTGTGTTGCAGTTGAAAATGTTTGTTCCAAAATGAGGGGGGGGGGGGAAGAGAAGTGACATAGCCTTTGAGAAAATCATTTGATATTGCGAATTCAAAGCACATTATGCCCCTTTTTCCTAGGGATAACAAGCGCCTTAAGAGGCATGTTTTCAACATTAACAAAGACTTTGAGTCAATAACAGCAGGGGGCCCCAGATCCTTATTCGGCACAGCAACCAAACTGTTTAGCATTCCATGTTTGGAGCCCATGGTGCAAGTGTTTATAATACGAAATTAATTATTAATTTCCAAGCCTTCAAAAGTATTGACCTCAGTATTTGTCTAACCTAATCATATTTATTTTATCTTGCCCATAGCGTGTAAATCATGCTAAATCAGCTTTAATTACACCGGTGTAGAATTTGTCTACAGTTGACGTAGTAGAGATTAGATTCAAGGACAGGATTATTTTATTGCCAACACTGAATTCCTGTTGCCTTCTGCTCTGTGTATTGCTATATTGACATGTGGGTGTGTGATCTTATCTGAAGAGGGAGATAATTGGAATTTATAGGTGGTAATAGATAACATGGCTGTACATCCAGCCAGACGGACAACAGTGGGAGTAGCAACATATATCCTATCATGGCTGTTCATTTTCTATAAGTGGTTTAAAATGGGAAGCCAGTGGCTGGATAATACAGTGGAATCTGGCAGACAGACTGAAGCTGCCGCACCTGGGATTTCCACTTCTGTTTTTAACGCTGTGAAACCGCATGCACCGAGTGCAGGTGGTACTTGTTTGTATCCTGGGGATTTCACTGTATGCAGCAACACATAATCTTATATAAAGTCTTATAGGGTCTCTAAGGACACTTTAGCATCTGTTCTCTCACGTCTTTAGTTTGTGCTTCTGTAATGTTCTTCCACACCCTCAGCCACTGAGGAAGTACACACTCACACAACAGAAGAGAGAATGTTCAATTATTGTAAGCAGCACTTAAGAATGTAGTCTCAAAAATAATAGAGAACAGAGAAAGTATAAAATCCTGGATATGCCAGCATTACATTTTGCGACGAACTCAGTTAATTTAAATGGAATCACTGTGATTAGTGGATTCGCTTGTGGGGGCAAATTAATCTGTGTTTATCGTTCACGTTGACTCTAATCTTGGTAACATTTGACATGCAAATTTTCCCCCTTGACCAATGGCCAACAGTCTTGTCAACACTGCCTTTTGGAGCGGAGAGCTGGTGAGTCCAAAATGGAAGAAGCCATTGTTTGTATCAGTCAAGGTGCACCATCCACTTTTATTTAACCTCCTCTGTCAGAGTATAAACTGCTTCTTATAAAAGGCATTGCTGTACCACGCTACATCCCGTAACGCCCTGCTGTGCCCGGCTATGACATGAACTACTACGACTGCCATTGTAGTCACTGTTCCATTATCTTTATTGTGACTATTACGCCACTGTTCATCACAACCCCAACCGGCACCGTGAGACACCGCCTACCAAGAGTCTGGGTCTGCCGAGGTTTCTTCCTAAAAGGGAGTTTCTCCTCGCCACTGTCGCAATAGCCACTGCTAATGCTTGCTCTTGGGGGAATTATTGGAATTGTTGGGGCTTTGTAAATTATAGAGTGTGGTCTAGACCTACTCTATCTATAAAGTGTCTCGAGATAACTCTTGTTATGATTTGATACTATAAATAAAATTGAATTGAAATTGAATTGAATTGTTTTTGGACAATTAAGAGACAAAAGTCAAAGGTACAAAATCTTAAATACATTGTGTGAACTAGATTCCAATTAGTAAGAAGGCTAACAAGCTTGCTAAATGACAGTTAGCAAGCTTACCCTTAGTAGTCCTTATTATCACCTTTAGCACAGACTATTTTATTTAAGACTTGGCGCTGCCACTTTCTGGCGTCAACATGCCCTGAGACAGTAATTTGATAGAAACAGAACATGATTAAAAAAAAGTTTCTCTTACAAATAGATAACACTGTGTCATCATTCACAACCATATGCTTGCTCAATGTAGAATCCAAAAGGCAGTAAGAAATTGTCTGGTCAGTGTTCTTCTTGGTGGTCTTTTGCTCTCATGTGTTCAAATCACCATCAATATAAATTTCATTTTAGTAGTAGGGAGACCTTGTACCCTTTCAGAAACGTGAATAAAGTGTGTCTTTGTTCTTTTCCTTTACACCAGATGTATTATTGCCGTAGTGTGGGAAGTAATAATCTCTGTCGCTGTGAAAGGTTAGAGGAATGTATGCAGAGTTTCTTGTCGTATTCAAATGAATGTTTGACAAATGAGTTTCCCTTGAAGACATATGATACATTATTAGCATTTTATTATAACTAATGATGTGGGTGATCAGGATTATGTAGAGCAGATAAATCATTTCCCTTCCTTTCATTTAGAGAATGACAGTGCTCTAAGGCTCTATACTGGGCATTAGACCTGGGCCCGAGATAATGTCTTTAGTCAGTTTTAAAGGGATATTTTCAACGTGGGCCTTATTTTCATAGTTTTTGCAATCATGACAATTGATTGTGTCGAGATTTCATCACTTATTTTTCAGTGGAGCTTGAGTGAAACTCTCTGCTGGATGCGCCAAAGCAATTCCCAACAGCTATAACCAAAGGGCGATTAAAGCACAACCATATATGCTAAATTACCTCTACAGTGACAGACAACCATGATAGAATCCCTTATCCTGTATTTTACATTAATACTATAGTGGTAACCATGGTAGAGGTCCCAACTCCTTCATCTGTTTTGCATTTATACTGCAGTGATAAGACCCCCTCTCGACATCTATACTGCATTAATACTGTAATGATAGCAAAGGTAAAGGTCTTCCCACAATGGATCTGTCTTACATTAGTCTTGCAGAAGCCGCTGTAACCTATTCTTTAAAAAATGTGATAAAGTGGAGTTAAAGACTTGCAGTATATTGCGACAGTGACCTCATATTTCAAACAACTGGGTGCTCAGGTATTCCTTTTGCCGCCTGATGGCTGAAAAGCAAGCACATTTGAATTGTTTTGACTTTTTATTCTGAGGGCAGCCTAAAACTATAAAAGTGGTGCTGTGGTGTGAGTGAAAAATGGTTTGTATGACAGAGAGGGCCTTGGCCAGTTTTATAAGGCTAGCTTTAAGACAGACTAATAAACATATAATACTAGTGAGAGAGACAGTGTAAATACACAGACTACTCGATCATCTGAGTTCTTGGCAGTGGGTGCAATCCGGGCCGTCTTTAAGGCTTTGTCCTGGGAGTTGTCTATGCAGGACTAATGTCCTCCAAACTGTACTGAGAGACAATTCAGGTTTGGAGTTGTTAGCTGCGCAGAGGCACAGGGCAGCCACTGTTTGGGGATTTCAATCTGCATTCAAGACTCTACTTCGCTTCCTCAACCACTTCCTTCTGTCCCGCGGCCACCATAAGACTTTGTTTAATTAAGATGTGTTCAAGTTTCTTTCCGAAATGTTTGCCGCTTGGTATTCACTGATCACTACAACAATGCTGTTCCATCCTTGAATTGTCTCTATTCTGTAACCACACATACCTTTTTGTAAGATGTGCTTGATATTTCTTAATATGAAAAATTAAACCACTGTCAGTGAGCATGCATAATATGATCTCGTGTCTATGTAGTCATCAAAGACCAAGAGCTATTGGCATACATACATACGTCTTTTTTACCTGCTTAAATTACAAGAAGCAAACCCTTGAGCCCTCAAAGCCTGTTAAAACTGTTTAATTTGAAATATTCATGGTCAATAAAAACTAAACATTACCTCTGTCTCGTTTTGCCTGCTGTGAAGTGGATACCCCACACTGCTTTCGATGCATTTGTTGCATTTACATTATTAGGCCTATATCAAAAGGGGTTCTTATTATATTTGAATGTCCTCTGACCAGTGGCGGCTGCTGGTCATTCAAAGAGGGGAAGCTCATTTTTGGCCTACATCATAAAAATTGTCCATTTATTTATATTAATATTATAATAATATATATATAATAATAATGTAATAATTAAATAATATAATAATATAATACAATAATAATATAATTATTATAATACTAATTTATAATATCCGTGTGAAGGTTTCATCAAGAGGCATGGCCAGCAGTACATGTTCTTTGTGACGGTACTTCCAGTCAGCCAGCTAACTTTGTCATACTAGGAGAGCTGAACAGACCTGTTAATTTTCCCTGTCTTTTGCATTGAATAAATCTTAAGTGTTGATCTAACCCTGCTGTTTAATTCTAAGTTTCTCCTAGTAAGGAAGAGTTTCAAATGGCTTTGCCAAAATCAGGTCGACAATATTAGCATTGTCTGCCATCGTGTGCAGTTTTCTAGCTGGCTAGTTCACCACTAAAACACTATCCTAGCCTACTGTATGAATGAATGAATGAATGAATGAATGAACGAACAAACAATGTAACAAAACAATATTAAACTCGTAGGAGGAAATGTGGGAATTAGGTTAAACTGAAACAAGGAATGTGGTGTATAATTGTATGAAATGTATATGAAATGCTAGCAATTTTGCCAAGCAAATACCAAGAAATAGGTTGCAGCAGTTCGTCTTTCAACTACACTTGCAAAATCCGCGATGGGACTGAGATGAGCTCTGCTTGAAGTTGAACAGCTTCGGCGACTTTTTATAGTATTATCGCTGTCAATCAAAACTTCGACAGACCCTCCAATCATCACGCAGAAGCCCAGCGTCCAGGCCAGCCTACTGCTCCATTGACCCCCAGAGACGCTGAGCGTCCGTGGGCGGGACATAATCGGAGCATTTATCCAGTCCCATTGAAGTCAACGGACGCTAGGCTTCAACAGGGAAATGCACTGAGACGTTACAGGAATGTATGAGAAGGAAATCGAGTCAGCTAATTCTGAACCAACTCGTCTTCGAGATTAATGTATTCTAACGCATTTTAGTCAATAAAATGTTAACACAATAGTACATATTTGACCATTACATTTTAGAGATTTTGGGGGAAGCTGAGCTTCCCTTGCAGTCTTAAAGAAATCGCCACTGCCTCTGACGCACGTGATTGTTCCATGTTGGTACTTACATTACATTACATTATATGTCATTTAGCTGACGCTTTTATCCAAAGCGACTTACAATTGCTACATATGTCAGAGGTCACACGCCTCTGGAGTAACTAGGGGTTAAGTGTCTTGCTCAGGGACTCATTGGTTGATGTATCACAGTGGGAATCAAACCCAGATCTCCCACACCAAAGGCACGTGTCATAGCCACTGCCCCATCACCATCCTCAGCTCTGCGTTAGATATAGTAGACCATCATATCCTGATTAAGAGGTTATATGATTGGGTGGGCATATCAGGCATAGCTTTAGACTGGTTCTCATTTCACTATTGGAGACTTTGTGTCAGATTCCTCTCCACTCTATGTATGTTTTATGCCCCCTGTAAACCACTTTATTTGTGAAAAGTGCTTTATAACATTTTACTTACTTACTTAATATGGTGGAAAGAACACTTGGACAGTTTGTTTCATGACTTATTTCATGAATCACATTCTGCTCTGTTTATTCCATGGTTGCGCAAATGCACTGCTGAAGCAGAAGCTGAGCTCCAACTACGCCATGCTGCTTTAAAGCGTAACTCGCCAAAATGCAACCTTTTACTAAAAAAGGTTTTGAACAACTCACTTTAGCAGTTGGTTTTTCCCAACAATGTTCAATGTTCTCAATGCTTGAGTTCATGTGTTGAGACTCTGGTGATACTTCGAGCAAAGTCTCATGTTGTGTTGAGCCTTCTTAGTGTTTTAAAAATAGCCATTTTGATGCGATCATAGTAGTGCCCCTAGCAATCCCATTCAAAAGGCCATTTGACCGAAAACGAAAATACACTAAAATCTTAAAAGTGCCTTTTCCGTCCTAATTATGCTTTTAAACGAAAGTTTGACTCGGGTACATTCACAAAAAGACCCTTGCATTTTGGCAAGAGTTACGCTTTAATGCATGACTAAGTGGGTGCATAAGATGTATTATTTATTCATAAGCAACCTGTGATGTTCATTTCATTTGTGTTATGATGAAATTTTACAATTTCTCTTTGATGTAGCGGAATACCCAATGAACTTTTCTTGGCTTCTTCAGGGAAGGATTTTGACAATACCCCAGAGAGCATGTGTGAGCCTGTTGCATTCATTTTTGGGTTTCACACATAGCTTCAGAGAACAGAAGGGAATGTCTTTCCAAAGCAAAGATTGGGACCTTATCTCTGGCATTTTTTAAACAGTATTATAGTGATCTGGGCAGGAGTTTTACAAAAAATACAAGTGCAGCACCAATGAAACAAAGATTTCTTTGCATTTATTTGATGTGATCAAAGATTTATTTTTCTATCTTTCTGGACAGAAAGCAGATGCTGCACAGAGCTCTGGAGCTGGTTGAGCGGGGCTAAGCCTCAGAGCAGATCATGCCAGCTGCTAAAATTCAGAGCCACACAGCAGTCGAAACAAAGATGCCCTGTACCTGAACTCAAACACATTTTTATTTATTATTTTTCCTCAGAATACAGTGAGTATCTGATTTTTGCAAGACAGTGACTACTGAATCTATCTATTCTGAAAAGGAACGTGCAAATTAAGGGACATATTACATGCCTTCACAATCCTAACCGTGTTTAATAAAATTCTGCCGGCTGATGATTCAGATGGTGCTGAGGAGGCTTTTGATAAGTTGAGAATGCTGATTGCCCATTTGTTCCACTGACAATGGTCTAATAATACCCTCAATCCCTTCATTTTTTCACAGTGTTATTCTGAAATGTAAAGATGCAAAGATGGTCAAACGAACAAAAGAAATCACTATACAATAAGTGACTGGCTCAATAGTGTGGGTTTAATATCATCACGCTCTTCCAGTAATATAGGCATTTTGACTGCATGAACACCAGTTGGTCCATGTAATCAGGTTCCAGATCCAGAGTCGGCATTAAAAGATTTTACGGTGCAGATTCATCAGCAGTCCTATCACAACTCGATAAAGCATTACGTCTGGCTGCCCAACATCAAAAACTGCAGACACTGTAGGTTTTCCAGGATTGATGTGGAAAACCATTGCTTGTGGGGTTAAAGAGTACCGCCATTCCATCATAGTGACACCAAGGCACATAATCCACATGGGACATTTTAATTGAGCATTGTCGATTTTAAAAGCCGTCAACCTTATCAGGTCTCTGAAGGGCTGAGGTGGTCAAATGGAGTTAAATGTCAGGTTAACTTCAGTGATGCTAGAAGTGATTTCCTGAATACATGTTTGTTTGTCTAGCATTAAAATGAAAATGTGAATCTTAAAGCTAAACATCTCCTTAGCTGTCTGGTATTTTCAAAACTCGTCATGTACAGAGTTCAGTCCACAAGGAATTATGCAAATTCCAAACTGAAGAAATGTAGAATTACACTGCAAAACACTAGGACAGCAGTTATGTGGATGGTGCATATTTCTTTTGGTGTCTTGTACCATGTTTTCATCCAGTGGTGCCAAATGTGAAACCACTACCCCCAATGTATGATGGTCTGTCATTACAGAAGACACGCTATTTAATAATAAGTCACTTACAAAACAATTCTCTATTCTAGAGCTGAGCAGTTGTGAGAAGCTGATGCATGCAATTTTTTTCTCCATCTATTTATTTTTAACAGCATGTCTCTGTGACTGTTAGTGGAGAGTTTTCCATGTTTTCCTGTACCACCTTTGGAGCAAAGCAGATAGATCCTGGTATATTCATTGTTCTCTTTAGTGCAGTACTGTTTTCAAGTTTTTAAAATTATTCCTGGCCTATGGTTCCACTTGTCATTTCATGGGACTGTATTCTGAATTTCCAGAGCCAGTCTCATAAATAAAAGGAAACTGTAAAGTATGTTCACGTTTGGTGGGTATTTTACAATCAGATTACAGTTTGGTTAAATTTTTCCAAATGGGGGGTTGATTTAAAAAATAAAATGTGATTGATTTTCTGACACACAAATGTAGAAGGAACTGCTGAAGGCTTTTACCGTAAAGGAGTGTCAACCACGGTTAACCACCAAGGGCTACTCATGGCTCAAAGTTTGGTCTAAATCGATTTTTTTGTGCCAGATTTGATTGTGTAATCAGTTGAAACATTGCATGGCATAAATGCACTTCATTGCAGCTCTGACAATATCAAAGCTCCCCACTGTTTTATAAAGGTTAAGACATGAATGTACTGTAGGACTATAGCAACAGCCGGAATCACTGCTACTTTCTGCAAGAGCTAAAATGTTACACAAATACACAGATTCTCACTGGGTTTGCAGTTTCCATATAAAACATAAAGAAACTTAGTAAAGAGAGAACTCCGCTAAAGGTTGTATTTTCATGGCAGTGTTTAGTTAGTGTTTTGAGACTGCAAGTAATACCGATCGCAATGTAAACTGGGTCACCTCACCCAAAAGACAGATTTGAATGGTTCCAGACCTGACTTACTGATGTGAACACCAAGTGTAACTGTACCCTTAGAGCGTGTCTTCAGTCTACTCAACACCGAGATGTCTTTTTTGTTACCTTGTGTTCCCTCCTAAAGTAAGCCTCTCTAGGATTTATGTTTCTAATAATGACTTTCTGTATTCCTGAGAGCTTATCTTCAGTAAATAATCTGCCTGCATTCAGTATGCTGCTCCTCAGTCTTTTTTTCTTGCATTCTACTTTGTCCACTAGATGTAAATGTACAGTATGTCACAGTCATCAAGACTGGAGCTGTCAAAGATAACATACTGATAGATACTGTTAATCTAAAAAGGACATCAGGTTACACATTTCTTTTTTTCCCTTTGCATTTATTCTGCCTTTTGGGGCTTAGTCTACTGTTGGTATTGCAGATAATATCTTGAGGCTCATCGACGATACCTACATGAAATTTTAGCAAAGAGGTGTGCAATGCTAACCTAACTAAAATGTTATAAATTAATAAAATATTACTTAGTCTGCATTTGATGAGAAATCCCAAAACACTTTAACTGAACACTTTCATCTCTGTAGCTCTGTATCTGCACTATGTGGAATATAAGAACTAGGGGGTGTCACAATTCTCCAACTCCTCGATTCGATTACATTTTCGATTCTAAGGTCACAGTTCGATTCTCAATTTAAATTTTTTTTTAAAGCACAGGTTGCTATGCCATTATTCGAATAATATTCAAAGATTTAATGCTCAAATGCAGCCTGTTATTAATATGTACTACACTACTCAGGCTTATGCATCGTCAATGCCACTAAAGCAAGTGGTTGTTGTTACATATTCTGTCCACTAGAGGGACTTCCAACATTAGCCTGGCCTTGAAGGGGACCTATGTCACTCTCTGTTTACATACATTTTTCACCACGAGCACACAGCGACAAAAACACAAATCAACAGAGAACTCTGTAATGAAACATGATCTAACAAGTGTAGTGAAGCAGCTCTGTTGTAAAGGCTAACGTTGCTCGGTTAGCACAATGACATCATGTTAGAAAGCACAGCCGAAACGATTTGTCAAAAAATAAAGTAACAAAAGTGTTAGCCGTGATGCTAACAGCATTGATAACTAAGCCAAACTGTGCTATCACTGCTATTTCAGTGATTTATAAGCAAACCTGTTTCTTGCAGATTCAGATTGTCACGTTACTGAGAATACAGCTGCCATGTTAGTCGTGCTGCCAGTGGAAGAATGGACACACATAGCAGAGCTTGCAAACTGTGGCTTTTTTGTCGACAACGTGAACGCTGTAAACATAACTCACTGGAAATCCAAAATACTTCCACACCGGCGACTTCAGTGAAAGAGGAGGGGGTTCAAGTTCTGTCGATGGGTCTCCTGCATCTGCAGTTGCCATGCTATCTTTTGACTGGCTGTAGCTAAGATAGAGGCAGTTGACTGACTTTCAGCACTTCAACACGTGTGTGTTTTCTTTCTGCTTGGCAAGCCGACCGGACGTGACATGGGGGCATGGCAGCATCGACAATTCCATTTTTTTTAATTCGAAGTTCGAGATTGTGACTTCATTTCGGTCGATTTCGAAATCGTGACACCCTTAATAAGAACAAACAAGAACACACCTTGCAGTAATACTTATTTGAGAGATGCTTCCCAGATCATGAAGGTCGCCCAGGTTCTACTAATTAAACCTGATGAATGTAGGGTTTATGTCCTTTTTTGGGGGGAAAAGACTCCTTTTTCTGTTGGCCCACCCAAAATACAACACTACTACACCACTGACGTCATCAGACTTATTGCTCCGACATGCTCTCCATTGAAAGAAAAGAAAATCACTTCACCTTACTTGTAGAATTTTTCAATTGTTGTAGGGAAATAAGATTTGTAAGGATCATAACTGGAAGAAATGACTTGTTAAGATGGATATTGTTTGCAATGAGGTGCTGCCAGGGCCATCACCTGTAATATAATAGGGAACAGTGTTGTGATGGACTGCGACAAGGGCAGCTACTGACGTTCACCTTGAGATAAGGGTCATACTCCTGCCTCATAATCCATAAAGGAGCCATAATAGCCTCTCCTTCTGCCAGACACGACCCCTTTTACACCAAAGTAGAACAACACTGTCTGTCAGTACAGAACTTTCATAATCTCACGACCTAATTGAGCACATACTGGCACGTAGGACAACACAGACGCGTGTGCAGCATGCAATGAAGAGAGGCATGCAAACACGGACTATATGCACACATTTATGACCTATTAGCCTTAGGCTTCCCACAGTAACATGACATGTCATTATAATAGTATGAGGAGTTGCCGACTGGTTAGAACAAGATGAGGAGACAAAGTGCTTTTGATTAGAAAAGCACTTTGAAAGCAAGTTCAGTGTTTGAGTCTGTTTAAAGTGCAACTGTTCTGGAAGCCAATCAAGGTAATCAAATGAGTAAATTAAGTGAATCCTCAAGGTCTGGTCAATGATCACGAAGAGTAACACACAGCAACACACTCACATTCCCTCCCTCAGATCTACACAGGGGAGTTCTTAAGTTACATCATGTGCATGTATGATTAAAAAAATCATTCTACTGAAAAAAAAAAAAAAACATTGTTAGGTTGCAAATGTTACCATAAATAGTTTCATGAAGTTGAATTGATGAAAAAAGAATTATCGCATTTTTATCAAAATTGCATTATGTACTAGCCTGGCTCTGCACGTACTTCCGCTCAATTTTCATTTCCCTTCAGTACTCTGTCTGAGTTTGCGGTATATTCTTGGGTTTTCTCCGGCCAAATATTTTAACATTACTGGTGAAGGAGTTGGCTAAGGCTAACGCTAGCGATGCTAATGCTAAATATAAGCCAGTAGTTGTCGGTCTCCCCTCTTGTTGCACATGTGCATGATATACGTACGTCACGACCAAACATTAGCGATTGGTTATGGCAGATCCAAAGTGGCTCTGGGCAGATCCAATAGTTTTGAACTTCAACGGAGTACCCGCCTTCAAGGAACACTTGTCAATGGAGAGTGGCCTGACTCTCTGTACAAATGAAATATACCAGAGTCTGGTAGGACCAGGCTAATTATGGACTAGTGCAATATCCAAATCGCAAGGGGGCTCAATATTTTTTTAAAGCCAAAATATGTGTCAAAATACCATTCTGAATTGAGTGTAATTGTGGTGATGCAGAAATGTCCAGACCTACAAGTTGTATTCTACAGACTTAAGAAAAAAAACTTTGTTTGGTACAGATCAGTGGTTCCCACAGGTCCAGAATCTGCTTGTGGTGGTGGGTGGCGCAGGATGTGACGGCGCGGCGTGTGATGGCTGGGTTCAGTTATAAACTAGTCAAACAAAGGTTTATTAACTATTTATTGACAACAATTACTACTTATCATTAACAAATAATTTAATTTTACTATTTACATATGAAACAAACTAGACTAGAAGATGAAACAGATACAGATGGAGTGTAGCTTATGATGTGCTTTGTCAGTTAAATGTATGGAGTTAGAATCATGCCAAAACCTCACACACACACACACAAACCGTGTTTTACTCACGCCCAACGATTCACAAACAAACTCAGTGTGGTTTGCAAATACAAAACATCATTCACAAACTAATGCATTTTGTTCTGCAAATAAGAAACCTACCTATCAAACAAATACAGTATGTTTTACACATACAAAGAAACGTATTTCTTCAATGACAAAAAATATCTTGCAAGTACAAACTAAAATCTTTCAAGTACAAAAAAAAATCTTTCAAGTACAAAAAAAAATCCTTCAAGTACAAAATAAAATCCTTCAAGTACAAACCAAATTCTACAAGTATGAAAAACTGTCACGTGACTTTTGGCACTCAGAAGAGTGTGACTCGCTCTGAAACGTGTTTTAAACGTTTTTGTAGAGTTCCCTGGACACAAACCAGTAAGAGACATTACAAATAAATAAATGATTGTAAATTAGAATTGTGTTAATGATGGTGCTGCAACCTCAGAATGGGATTAGTAGTAGTTTACTTTTTTGCCTGCAGGATTGCACCTAAATGAAATTATATATGTAGCCTATTACCATTCCAGTTTTCACCAGTAATATTATACGTTACCTGTGATTAAATATGAAATTAATACACAATATTAGAGCTTAAGCATTGACTCGAGCAGCAATTTTCTCCCACACCAATTCTCGCTATTTTGCATCAGCAGCTGTGTTGCTTTTTTAACAAAATATATACAGTATTCAAACTCGCTGTATGTGTGCATGAGTATTTCTGCCGACCAGTTTGTTTGTGGTTGTTGCCTTGGTGAATCGTAGTATCATGGCTCCATTCATGCTGCCTTTTTATAGTGGTGGTGCACGCGCTTAACTCTGAGTCAACCTACTCTGAGTTGATTGAACCAACTAGAATCAGCTGTTCTGGAATCGAAAACTCAGAGTTTCCCATCTCAGGGTAAATCAACTCAGACATCAGGGTTAGACTCAGAGTTTGTTAAACCTCCTTCCTGAAAAGTGCCCCAGGTAATTTTTTTAATTTTTTTATTTATATCTTTTATTTTAATCCCACAGCAAGCCATAACAACAAGCAGCGTGCTACTACCAGCCTCTGAGCCTAAAGTGAATCGTATTGAGGCTGTGTCACGCATGTGCGACTACATGAGGGGGAGGGGCTGGAGGCTGCTGGTTTGTGTGCACAATAAAAAATACGTTGTTGATTGGAGAAAAAATTTAATTTTGGATTTTATCTACCTGGGCAGGTCTTAATCTACCTGGGCAAGTCGCCCAAGTAGAACCTATGTATGGGAAACACTGCAGATCCAAAAATCCCACTTTGATCATTTTAATATATTTGAAAATGAGCATAATGATGCAACAATGATCAATATCAATATCAATATCGTGAATCATATTGCAAATGCAATATCAGTCAAAATAATCGCAGATATGTTCCTCATAGTGGCAGCCCTATTCTCTATACAACATTGCCGAACCGCACAGGTAATGTTGTTTGCTCCTCCCTGAGAGTGTTCAGGTTCTTGACAGAAGTAAATATGTCCTTTGGGTTGAAGCATATCCTAAAAATGTATTCATTTTGATTCAGAGCACAGTTTTATTCCAAAACACGATTTTTTTCAGGCAGTATCACAAGCCACGATCTTATCACGATTCTTGTTAGTTTTTTTTTTAACAGTACAAACAAATTTCCATATTTAAAAATATACACGGTATCAAAACACCACACCAAATTCCATTCTCAAATTTAACATTTTAATCTTTTCACGTTGCAATATCGTCATATCGTACACCCCTAGTATGAGGATCATTAACTTGCATGCATGTACAAACTCAAAAGGAGATTTCTTTTTATTTATTTTTTTAAGATTATTTTGTGGCCATTAATGGACAGGATAGCTTGAAGACAGGAAAGGAGAGAGAAAGGAGGGACAACATGCGCACACTCTACTGGGTGAGCTAGAGGTCGCCCCTCAAAAGGAGATTTAATATATTTGGTAGGATATTTTACATTGAAGAGTTACTTTCTCTGAACTAATCATGCAAGAAATGCACCATTACTTTATGCAAATTAATTAACCCCTATAATAGAGACAATACATTCTATAACAGAGCTATTACTTTGTCAACCAAGTGATCGAGTCTCCTTGAAATTTACTTTTTTTTTTGCCCTGTCACTCACTTTGCATGAGGAGGTTTCTTGTTGTGATGGATGGTGGATATATCAAATTTATCTAAATGTATTCTAATTTTTTTCTGTCAATCATTCTGAGGGATCAGGTGTCATGTTTCTCAAATGACAGATATAGTGTCTCACTTTGGCACCAAACTGTGTGAGCTATATTCTTTCAGGGAACAGCCTTTCCTAATTTATGACCTCTAAAACGTCCCTACGCCTGCAGCTATTCTGTGACCGTTAATGAATTGTAATGTTGTTTTTGTCATTATTACGAGTTTTGCTCTGCCACTAAAATCTATAGCCGGGCCCATACATAGCAGTGGTGGACACTGCAGGTCTGACAAAGACGGCTATTAGAGACAGAGAGAGAGAGGAAAAAAAGGAATACAGGGAGAAAAAGAGAGCAAGATTGGACTAAAGTGAGCAGCCTAATGCCTCCACCAGCAGCTGTCAAGCCATCTCACGGACCCAGTGCTAAATGAACTCCACAACCCTACTGTTCACACTCCGCCCACCTCCTCCACCCACCTCTGTCTTCCTCGCTCTCCCTCTCCCGTTTCCCCCTCAGAAAATGGGCACTGAGAATCCATTCTGCCCCACAAATCAAATCATATTATATTGTCATTTTCCATCTCCACTTTGTCTCTCCCTCCCTCTACCTCCTCCTCACTCCATCACTCTCCTATCTCTCCCCCTTTTCCTTCCTCGGCCTGACTCTCCCTCCATGCCCCCCTCCAGAATAGGGCATCTGATGTGATGAAAGATGCATGTCAAGTGTAAAAAGTGTAATCCTATTAGATCAGCTGGAGATGTTGGGCTCAAAAGACACAGGCGGCATGGCTTCATCTCAGTCCGATTTGAACATATTTTATCTCTGCTGTACCTTTTGTAGCCAGAGTCATGCGCAAGAGGAAAACCCATTTAGTGGTGGCAGCATTTGGTATTTTTGAGCACAGTCCTTCCCAACCAAGTGGAATGACATTTCAATGTTACCAAGTGGAAAAAGTTTCACCAGTCTGCTTGGCTCACGGTGACCTTCTTCCATTTGCGATGTGTCATGTTCACCACCAAACATAATGGCTTCCATCTTTTAAAAGGGAACTTAAAGGCACACATAGGAAAGGTGTAGTACGAAAAACACAAACATCAGTGTAGACGAAAAAAACAACAACACAGGACCACATCTCTCTTCCTCCTGGGTGAGTGATCATCTCCCACGGAAGTCAGGGAGGCTATTTCAGATGCTTTAGGCTACATGCTGTGGTCAGTCTATTTAATAGAGGAGTTCTAAATGACAATCTAGACTTCAACATGGAATCAACCCACTCACCAGAAATATCTGCTAGAGATTAGAGCTTTAACACCATTCGCCAATACTATAAAATAACTATCCTGTCCCTCTCACCAATCCACCTCGCCACTCCACCTCTGGGCTCTTTACGAATGGAATATCAAGAAGGCCTCTCTGAATGCCTCCCCCAAGGGCACTGCTATACACATATATCAGGGAGTCCAAACAGAGGAAAACAAGTGAATAAAGCTGGTCCCTGAGGGAATCATGACCACGGCCTGATTGTGTTAGATCCTGTGTCCATCACCAACTAGTGCCCTCACCTCGCTGGGGAAGATCTGTGAACTGCCTCGATGTAAAAGATTGCAAGGAGAGGATTCAATTTGACTGCTTTCAACAAGTCACACACAGTTTTACTACATGAGGGACAGATGGCTCATGCAGGTGCACGTATTAGTGCACAACCCAATACCCAGTAGCACTACATGGAGATGTAGAAACAATTGCGTGGATACAATCTGAAATACAATATTATTATTATTATTAAAAGGTATATACAATTATTGACATACTGTAATTAAATCTAAGCATTGTTCTGTACAGTTTGGGCTCAGTATGTGTGGGGTCAGTTTGATTTGAGTCAGGTTGGGGTGGGATGGGTTGGGATGGATGGTTGGTTGGAGGTTTATAAGTGGTTTGGGATTTTGTCTTTGAGGTTGTAGGTCGTCTGGTTGGCCTGGGATGGGCCAAGTGTTCTGCTTTTTTAATTCCCCCATCACCCATGGGAGAAATTAGTCAACTGCTTGACCTCTAAGGAAATGTCCATCTGGCAGGTCAGATCCAATACCTTCAATGGCACGGAACGGATGTGGGTGGCATAGATGGTGGGTTTATTGGCCTTAATGCCAATGTATATGTCATATCCCCATGCACTGTCAGTTGCAGTGTGTGTGGGTGTGGGAATTCGTGAATTAAAAGGTCGGTTATTAGTGCTCCGTTGTGTGCTGAGTTAGCAGTCTTTTTTTCTTTTCTTAGTTCAGGAAGGTTTAGATTCCTCAGGCCTATGGAGTTTTGTTTTTAAATCTCTCATTTTGCGAGTTGTCATGGTGTTTAGAATACTACAACGATGTTTTTGTATCAGTAGATGTTGGAATCCTATTGTTTTGGTATTACCTGTGACAGTGACTTTGACACAGTGGACTATGGTCCTCCTCTCTTGCCTTGATAGTTTGTGTGAGGGCGTCGGCATTTAAGGTCCCATGACATGGTGCTCTTTGGATGTTTTTATATAACTTAGTGGATGCTTAGTGGTCCCCTAATATTGTATCTGAAGTATCTTTCCCGAAATTCAACCTTGGTGCAGAATTACAGCCACTAGAGCCAGTCCCACAATGAGCTTTCCTTAGTATGTGCCATTTCTGTGTCTGTAGCTATTGAGGGAGGAGAAAGGGCTGGGCAAGTTGGAGGGGGGGGTGTGGCCTTGACCAACTGCCATGCTTTGCTCGTTTGCAAGCCATGATGTCTCTCTCTCTCTCATGGGTGGGCCAAATTCTCTGGGCGGGCAAAACAGAGAAAGGGGAGGTAACCTTGCTCCTTATGACCTCATAAGGAGAAGATTCCAGATCGGCCCATCTGAGCTTTCATTTTCTCAAAGGCAGAGCAGGATACCCAGGGCTCGGTTTACACCATCGCCATTTCTAGCCACTGGGGGACAATAAGCAGGCTGGGGGAACGCATATTAATGTTAAAAAGCCTCATAAAGTGAAACTTTCATGCCATGAAACCTTTAAATGGTTTAGCTCCTATTCGGCAAATAGGAGCTTTTCTGTCATGATTGGTGACCTCTCCTCGTCAGCTGCTCCTCTCTCTTACCTCTTACCTCTTACTCTCGTACCCCAGGGTTCCATTCTTGGCCCCATTCTGTTTTCTTTATATATGTTGCCTTTAGGGGCTATTATAGGCAAGCACAACCTGTCATTTCATTGTTATGCAGATGATTTGCAAATTTATTTGCCTATGAAAGCAAATGACAGTGTCGCACCGAACTCCCTGCTTAGTTGTATTAATGATATTAAGTTGTGGCTTTCACAAAACTTTCTTAATTTGAACGAAGATAAAACTGAGTGTATTATTTTCAGTAATTCAGGCACGCAAAATGGTTCAGCTTTGAGCTTGGGAGCTCTGGCATCATACACTAGGTCAGCTGTCAGAAATGTAGGGGTTACTTTTGATTGCAGCATGAAATTTGACAAGCAGATCAGTAATGTTGTTAGAGTTAGTTTTTTCCAGCTTTGTCTCCTGGCTAAACTTAAGCCTTTCCTGAGCAGGCATGACCTAGAAGAGGCGATTCATGCTCTTATTAGTGAAGGTTGGATTACTGTAATGCTCTTTATGTTGGTCTGAATCAGACCTCCATCTCACGCCTTCAACACGCTTTGTAACAAATACATCTTGACGTGCACACATCACTCCTGTTCTCTACACCCTACATTGGCTCCCTGTGCGTTTTACAATATATTTTAAGATCTTGTTGTTTTTTTTCAAGGCCTTAAATGGCCTGGCCCTGGAGTAT